>NC_089848.1:120738455-120950955 GCF_035609145.1 Eleutherodactylus coqui
GTGTAGAGGACACGTAGTGCCTCAAAAACATCCCCCTCCTCCTCCAACAGGGAAAACATTCTTGGCAAATGCCTTTGCATTGGTTCGTCTGGTGGCAGTCCAAGAATTTCACCTTTACCGACACAACAAGAGAGCCTCCCCACCATCCCCCCGCCACGGCCCACTTAATCCTGGCCACATTCCGAAAACCAACAAAATAAAACCGCGCTACTAGGTCCGCAGTCACCACCACATTACCACCAACGCGGTTACTGATAAGGTGCATATAACCACGGACACGTGGAGAGGACACGTAGTGCCTCAAAAACATCCCCCTCCTCCTCCAACAGGGAAAACATTCTTGGCAAATGCCTTTGCATTGGTTCGTCTGGTGGCAGTCCAAGAATTTCACCTTTACCGACACTACAAGAGAGCCGCCCCACCATCCCCCCGCCACGGCCCACTTAATCCTGGCCACATTCCGAAAACCAACAAAATAAAACCGCGCTACTAGGTCCGCAGTCACCACCACATTACCACCAACGCGGTTACTGATAAGGTGCATATAACCACGGACACGTGTAGAGGACACGTAGTGCCTCAAAAACATCCCCCTCCTCCTCCAACAGGGAAAACATTCTTGGCAAATGCCTTTGCATTGGTTCGTCTGGTGGCAGTCCAAGAATTTCACCTTTACCGACACAACAAGAGAGCCTCCCCACCATCCCCCCGCCACGGCCCACTTAATCCTGGCCACATTCCGAAAACCAACAAAATAAAACCGCGCTACTAGGTCCGCAGTCACCACCACATTACCACCAACGCGGTTACTGATAAGGTGCATATAACCATGGACATGTGGAGAGGACACGTAGTGCCTCAAAAACATCCCCCTCCTCCTCCAACAGGGAAAACATTCTTGGCAAATGCCTTTGCATTGGTTCGTCTGGTGGCAGTCCAAGAATTTCACCTTTACCGACACAACAAGAGAGCCTCCCCACCATCCCCCCGCCACGGCCCACTTAATCCTGGCCACATTCCGAAAACCAACAAAATAAAACCGCGCTACTAGGTCCGCAGTCACCACCACATTACCACCAACGCGGTTACTGATAAGGTGCATATAACCATGGACATGTGGAGAGGACACGTAGTGCCTCAAAAACATCCCCCGCCATGGCCAACTTAATCCTGACCACATTCCGAAAACCAACAAAATACAACCGTGCTACTAGGTCCGCAGTCACCACCACATTACCACCAACGCGGTTACTGTTAAGGTACATATTACCAGTCTGACTGGGGCATGCAGACACCTTGACAGAATGAATAGTGTGTGGCACATAGGTTCCCCATAGCTATGCCCACGTGTGCAGCTCCTGATGGCGGTGGCACAGGATTCTATTTCTCATTGCTTCTGTACAGCATTGTGGGCTATCGCCCCGCCCCTTTTAAAGAGGGTCGCTGCCTAGCCGTGCCAACCCTCTGCAGTGTGTGCCTGCGGTTCCTCCTCATGGCAGACGCACTTCTAAATAGACATGAGCGTGGTGTGGCATGAGGGCAGCTGAAGGCTGCGCAGGGACACTTTGGTGTGCGCTGGGGGGGGGAGGGGGGGCGGTTGGTCAGCATGTAACCCAGGAGAAGTGGCAGTGGAGTGTCATGCAGGCAGTGATTGTGCTTTGTTGGAGGTAGTGTGGTGCTTAGCTAAGGTATGCCATGCTAATGAGGGCTTTTCAGAAGTAAAAGTTTTTGGGAGGGGGGGAGGGCACTCTTGCCGGTATTGTGGCTTAATAGTGGGACCTGTGAACTTGAGATGCAGCCCAACATGTAGCCCCTCGCCTGCCCTATCCATCACTGTGTCATTCCCATCACTTTGCTGAATTGCCCAGATTTTCACACATGAAAACCTTAGCGAGCATCGGCGAAATACAAAAATGCTCGGGTCGCCCATTGACTTCAATGGGGTTCGTTATTCGAAACGAACCCTCGAACATCGCGGGAAGTTCGTTTCGAATAACGAACACCCGAGCATTTTGGTGTTCGCTCATCTCTAACCACTAGGCGTCGGGACGCTGTGAATGGGAAGTGTCAGAGAACCCCTGGCGACGATTGTGAGTTGCCAGGGGGAGGAACTGACTGTGGAGATGACGGCGCCGACGGCGCTGCGCGGTGACGTCGCATGAGCGACGCGACGGTGCAGCTATAAGTTCTTACAGCAGGACGCTGGGAGTGGGAAGCGTCGGTGAGCCCCTGGCAACAAGTGACAGTTGCCAGGGGGCGGGACAGATAGAGTAGAAGATTAGAACTACGACGTTACGTGGTGACGTCGCGCTAGTGACGTGTTGGTATAGACGTCATCACGTTCATGGTGAGGGCCAGTGGTGATTACCTGACGGTGGTTTGACGCTGTACAGGGGAGGTGCCATGTAGGAGCGCACGATGATGACACAGACACCGGCCCAGGTCCTCCACATTAAACTAAAGAATGGATTCAGCTGCTCGGTCTATGAAGGCTTCAATCAGCTCACAGGTAGCAAACTGTTAAGCTTGTTTACAATGTTTTAGACATTTTAATTGGGTGTTGATATTGGTGATGGGGTATTTAATGGCTGCAGGGGTATCCATTTTTTATGCATTGGCTTGACAAAGGCTGTCAGGAGTACAGCCGAAACGTTGCTGTTATTTTATGCGGGACGAAATAAAGGTGAAGTTTTAACTCATCAGTTCATTCATCTCTTTGAAAAACCCCCGATGCTGCTGAAACACTGCTTGGTGATTCGGATATTATTTGGATGAAAGGTCCGCGTCTAATTTCAGCGCTGCATCAACAAACCCATTGCGTGGCTCTAGTGAGTATTTTCTCCTATTTTTTCTGGTGTGCTGCAACTAACTTCTGTCTGTGAACACATGGGCCAGGCATGGCACGTGTGTTAGTCTGTCAAGCTGCAGAGTCACCACCAGGTTACGCCCATTATCACACACGACCATGCATGATTGGAGGTTCAGCGGCAAAAGCCACTGGTCAGTCTGCTCTATCAGACCCTGCAACAGTAAAAAGAATAGAAAAAAAAAACCTTGCGCACTTTCCCATGTTTGTATAAAAAAGTAAATGATTTTTAAAAAAAAACACATATTTGGCATGATTGAATTCATAACGACCTGTTCAATAAATGGTAAACACTATTTATCTTACATGGCAAAAACTGTTACATTAAAACTAAAAACAACGCCAGAAAAGTGATCAAAAATCTGTATGTACCCCAAAATGATACCAATAAAAACTACAATTCATCACAAAAAAATCAAGCCCTCAAAAAACTCCGTCCATAGAAAAATAAAAAAGTTATGGGACTTGAAATGCTGCGATGCCAAATTTTTTTTTCCAAGATAGGGTTTTTCTTGTGCGAAAGTGGAAAAACCTAAAAGAAAATATATAGAATTTTGGTATTGTTGTAATCGTAGCAAACTGCGGAAAAACTTTATCATGTGATTTATGCTGCATGATTAACGCTGTAAGAAGAAAACAATTACATCATATGTACCCAAAAATGGTACCATTAAAAACTACAGTTCCCCGCCGTGTCGACCGAAAAATAAAAAAATAATGTTTTTTAAAAAGTAGAGATGAAAATCCCCCTAAAAATCATTGCATCCTCAAGGCCAAATTAGGACGCATCCTTGAAGGACCTCTGCCATGGAGTGGAATAGGACGTGTCCTTGAGGGACCTCTCACACGGGATGAGGAAGGCCGCATGACGCACCGCAGGGAGACGTAAATCCCGCCCCAAAATTCGCTAGCTGCCTGCGGATTCTGATGCAGAGTTGAAAATAGCTTTAACCCGGCCTGCAATTCGCCATCTGAGTCCGCAGTTAGACCACTGGATTTTGGTGAGGAATTCCGTAGCTGCCGATTTGTCTGCGTCCTGCACTGTAATTCCATCCCATGTGAAAGTTCCCTAAGGGGTTAAATACACAAGACATCCCCTTTAAGACAAGCCCATTGTTACCTTTCCCCACAAAAGCTCTAATTTGCAGATGATCGGCGTGAGACTATGTAGAAGTCCTGCATCGCGCTGCGGAATGGCCCAGAGCCCGAAATCTGTGACATAAACATGAAAGATTGAATATTTTGGCATCCAATCTCCGAATGATCGTCACGCGGGTCGTCTTTGTCGCGGCTCTCAGATTTTCCTCTCGCCAGCTGAGACGTGTTCACTCTTTGTCAGATCTTTGTTGAAGAGAATAAACAACACCTTGGAACTTGCCGGAAAGCTGTTTCCATCTCCGGCAGTAATATACCTGTAGGTACGCTGTCCGCGGCGCATCCTAAACCACCTAAAGTATTTAACCCTTAGCGCGCACGGATGCTGAAAAAGTTGTGCCCAATATTTTTTATTGCAAAAGTCAATAGGACTTTCTAATGTTAACCCTTTCCAATCCACTGTCTGACGTCTTCCAACATTCTGATTGAAGGCTGTACAGCTCCGATTTCGGAAGACGTCCGGCAGGGTATTCTTACACTATATTGCTGGCCGCTCTGTTGTCGTGGGCATGTCACATACCGCAGTACTGGCTCTAGCCAGCAGATGGCGCCATTGTATAATGGCAAAAAGAGAAAGCCCCCTAGGAAACCCTGAATCCAAAATTGGATTGCAAAGGGTTAAAATCACGTTGCAATGCAATAAAAAGGAGGCTCCATAGGGAAACATGGGAGATTTAAAAAAAACGCAAAGCGCCGAAAGACGAGGCAAGCCGTGTTTTTTTGCTTTCGCAACATTGTATGAGTGAAAACATCGCTAATGGAAAGGAAACCATTGTAGGAGCGCCTTCACACTGGCGATAAAATCAGAATTATAAAACCCATACTTTTCCTTCACATTTGTGATATTTTTAGTCATGTGATGATGCAAAAACCAAATCGCGGCATGGTCTAGCTTTGCACGTTTTGCGTTTTTTTAATCTCCCATGTTTCCCTATGGAGCCTCCTTTTTATCACATTGCAATGCAACAAACTTGCGATGTGATACGAGTTTAACATTAGAAAGTCCTAATGATTTTTGCATTAAACGCGCAATTTTCTCACATGATTTTAACGTGGGCGTCGGCAATGCGATGCGAGATTATTCTAAAAAAAAGTATCACTGTTGCTCACAAATCACAGGAACAAAGGCAGGTCTGATTCTGCGTGCCGATTCTGGCTGTGAGCCCGGCCTACGGCCACGTCATGTACTGCGTAGGACCGATCACTTCACAAAGTTAGCAAACAAGAATATGGGGACAAAGCCAAGGATGGGGCAGACATGTATCAGTTCCTACCGTCCCAGGCAGTTAGTGGTGCAGTGTTGTTACCGGGACCATATTAGTTTTTGCTGTGGAGCCACACTTTATCTTTTGCTGAAACCCAATAAAAAAAACTGGCCCTCGATGGCGGACTCTACCAGGCGCCCCAGTTGGTAAATCCCCAGACTCAATGATATAAATTGGGGCACTGGCGTTACTATAGGGGTTGCAGGTGATGTGGTTGCACCCGGGCCCAGGAGCCTTAGGGGGCCCATAATGCCTCTCCTCTCGATATAGGGAGCCCAGTACTAACAGGGGCCCTGTTACAGGTTTTGCATTGGGGCCCAGAAGCTTCAAGTTACGCCTCTGCGTTAAGGGGTTAGAATAGTTGGGGGGCCTCAAGACAAACTTTTGCACCCGTGCCCATAAGCCTTTAGCTACGCCCCTGCTTATTGCCCAGCGCACTCATATAGCAGTAAGGGCAGGAAATAGTGAGTTTGTAAAAGTAAGTGTAGACTTTGGCGCTGTCGGCAGGACGCCCTGACAGCTGTTATCATTATTCTGAACTGAATGTGTTATACATGAAAATGAGACGCTGAAAGAACATTTGCAAAACATTTAATCCTGCAGGATTTACTTCCTACACAAGGTGCTCTCATCATTGTTTGATGACTATTTCGCCCGCGCCGTAATAGTCGACGGCTTCTAAATATCTGTTCCCCTCCTAATAAATAATGCAGATCTGTTCCAAATCTCGACGTTGGGGATTCTTTTATTGGCGATATATTTTCTTTCTCTGAAATATCGTTTTCATGTTTTAATACACTTTATGACATGTGACTGCATTAAAAGCTAATGGGAATATATTACTATAGATATTGTGGCTCTAGAAGAAAAATGAAAGTCTACATGATTGTCATATTTTTATAGGGGGGGGGGGGTTGTAATTGCTAGAAGTTCTATCGGCAAACAGGGTGATTCAAAAGTCAGGGCCACCCAGAATGTCTTCTTTACAACAAGAGATAAAAGTAGGAAACTGTATAGAACACTTAGATGGGCGGAGGGAAACTTTTTTGGCACTATGGTGGTGCCTGTCGGCCATCTCGGTGACAGCAATCTTGGATTTAGCTCAAGAAACTTCAAAAGAAACTTCAATGGAAAGCAGACCATGGGATCCATGATATAAGGGTAGAATTTCATCAGAAATTAAAACATAGTAACATCGTCTTTTAGGCTGAGAAATGACCTATGCGCATCCAGTTCTGCCAACACTCCCCCCCCCCCCCCCAATGTTGATCTAGAGGAAGGCAAAAAAACCCACTGAGGTGGAAGCCAATTTTCCTCATGTAAGGGAGGAAAAATTCCTTCCTAAGGCCTCCTTCCCACGAACGGATTTCCGTAATTCGCGGTGGAAATCCGCTGCGTTGCCTGCAGCTATTAGGTTGGGGAATGGGAGTGAAGGCTGGGGAGCATCAAGTGAGTGAAGAAGTATTAACTATTTGTTTTCTATTTTATTCCCTTCCAGTTCCACCAATGTTGTCCGGGGCTGAAAAATGTTTTCAAATGTTTTCCAACAGGCTCAGAGGAGTGGTATAGCTTAAAAAAAACAATCACCCCTCATCCGCTCCCTTCCGTTTGCAGCCGGTCTTCACTTCCAGCTGCAGTGTGACAGCATCCTGATAACAAGACATCTGACCATTACAACTAATCACTGGCCGAAGAGAGCTGGTAATTGGCTGCAGCAGTCACATGCCCCTGGTGTTGATGATATCATCGCCAACTCATTGCAGCTGGAAGTGGTGGACTGGGCATTGATGGTATGGGTGCAGCCGGGGGCTGGCTGAGGTCAGTATGGCTTTTTTATGTTGTTCCACCACTATGGGACTGTTTGAAAAATAATTTCCTCCCTGGATAACAACTCTACACCTGGATGACCGGGAAGGGCTGTCTTCCAGGCACGCTAGTGTGGGTTCAGCATCATTGGAGGGGAAGGAATGGAGGTACTGAACCTTTAGCCTTTCAGGCATCATGACTTTCTCTGACCGGCCTGTAACTCTTAGGCCGTTTTCACAAGGCCGAGAAAATCGCCAAAACTTGCACAGCTGTTTTTGTAACTTCCATAGACTTGAATGAGCAACTCTCCATCTGAATGCAGCAGTCATTGGCTATCTTTATTGGTGGCAAGGGGGGCTAGGGACCTCTATTTTTCCAAAAAGAAGGTGTCCCAGAGGAGGTAAGACTTTGAACGGTTGCTCTCAGTGTAAGATTGGCAGGACCAGCATTCCATGGAAACTACCGTCCCGACTCCCACCGCATGAACGATAATCCTGTGACTATAAGGACCTGTTGCCCTGTCTTTAGGACTCTTGTTTCTGTATTGTCAGTGGAAACAGTCAACAAGCTTGTCATCAGATATACCATTAACAACACTTGCTGAATTTCTATAATACAATGCAACATATACTTTTTTGGGGAGTGATGTTGAACACGACCAGTGTGCTCTTGGCAAGGTGACATGAATTATTGGAGTTTGAACTACGGATGGGGCATTCCATTTCTTTCTTTTAATCATGGAGTTTTTAGTAAGTGTTTTATAGTTGTAATATACAAAACACAAAAACAGTCCAAATTTTAGCCTCCCAATCAAACAGTCAAAGTATAGAGACCTATTAATACAGAGTGGTCCAAAAGTATGGAGACACCTGAAGAAATGAGAAACAGTGATAGGAAACACCATCCTCTGTGTGGCATGATGCTAAGGGGAAGAGGGGAAGACTAGAAAGGGGTGGTGTTCAACACAGAGGCCATTTTGAAATCTGCCATCTTAGAACCAAGTCAATATTTTAAAATGGGAAGGGGTGCATGTGACATATGTAACTGATAGAGCATTTGATGAGGAAACCAAATCTATGCAAGTAGTCAAGGCTTTGTTTGTTCATCTCCCTGTTCACAATCTCTGTGATATGTGGGTCCCATTGCAATTGCTGTTACACCAATTCTGCAAACTCAACATGGCGATCGGGAGATGATGCATCAACTGGATCTTATACGGGTGCCATTTGAGCGTAGCAAGTATCTGCCCGATGGTGGTTTGACTAACCCTACTCTCCTATGACAAACCCTAGATGCTATGATGTGGGCTCTTGAAGAAGGATGCCAGGATGGCCATTGTTGTTGCTTCATCTGTGGCAATTTTGTTCCATCCCCTTTTTGGCAGGTCCAACACAGAACCTGTTTGGTGAAATTTGGCAATCAATTGGCAAACTGTGCCTTATATTTCTATTTTCCAAACCCCTCCAGACTAACAAGCTCTGGAAACCAGGATGTGTCCTAGATAGATGTATATTGTGTGCAGCCTAAGATACCAAGCATGTTGTCAGGATGTGCTGCTGGGATCTGTTGTACTATGTGTTTCCTAGCAGCACATCCCATGGGTGGGGTGAATGATTGAGCTAGCTGGGTGTGGTGATCTCCTGCTAGCCAATCCCCTGGGTCTGAGCTCACATATAAACCCAGTTCCTGTCACTGTCTATCTGGGTTCCAGGGTGAGCAGTCATGTTACTTCTGTACTGTGTAACTTGTTATCAGTTCTGTGCAGCTTGTTCCCACTCTGATCTGTGGTTGCAAGTAGCTCTGTTGTGTCTCTCTATTTCCCCAAGACAGTTTGGACATCTGTAGTCCTTGTCTTCAGCACATGCAGCACCCCTTTTCCCTTCCCCTTTACAGGTGCGGCCTCCAAATGTCTTATGTCTCTCTCTGTGTGTCAGTTGGTGGATCCCTGACACAGTTCCCGATGTCAGCTTGGTGGCTGACTGTCTATCCCCCCTGTATGAAGACACATAGACTTGCTGTGAGTTTGACCTGTGTACATGAGCTCTGGCTGGAGTCTGTGTGGTTTGCACTATATGTTGTAGTCTGCTGAGAGTCCATGCCGGTAGAGTCCGTGACGGTAGAGTTCATGCCCTGGTTGTCTGTCCTGTTGCAGCTTGCTGTGTGATCTGTAACCTGTGCTCTGTTCTGGACTGTTGCAGCTTGCTGTGTGATCTATGTCTTGCTGGTTCATGTCCATTTGTACGCTTATTTTCTGTCAGTTTTGTGTCAGCTTGCTGTGTGACCTGTGTCTGATGCTGCTGGACTTTTGGTTAGTGTAGGGACTAGCGTTATAGCCAGGAGCCATGAAGTGTCCCGCTAGCTTCCATGTTTTGTACAAAATGTCAACTAATACCTGGTATTTATATATAGCTTATCATCTGCTATTAGCATTCTGGCTGCTGTATGCTGTTTTCTCTGCTCTGTGCATCTTGTTGTTCTGTCCCTATTATGTGGCATGGTTCCTAGGATCAGCTAGGGCCCAGTTCCGAAGACCGCTGCGCTGCGCTTTATTGGGGCGATGTCCCCGCTTAGGTAGGGCCATGTCATCCTCCCTTGTAGCACAGGGCCAGTTGTCTGAAACCCGCGTGTGTATCCGGTACCTCTTTGGTCACGATCGTGTGGGCCCCTGTGGTTAGTTTGCCCACACAATCGTAACACATGTCCTGCAATTTCCACCATGCCTGATGCATCAGATAGAGTGTAGGGAACTGAGTTCCAGACCATTTAAATTTATATGCTTCCTATACCTCCAGTAGGGAGACAGTTTGGAGGAATTGTTGTAATAAGCTCCGCATAGAATTTTCTCCTCCAGCTCCTAAAATGTTAAAGTTGGGCAGTCAAGAAATATATACTTGGGTGCGGGACTGCCAAATCACCCTAATGTTTACCGCTGCTTCTAGTCTTACATGACATATGCCCTTTTCCCAATTAAATCTCAAAATAGCCAGGCGACCTTATAAAACACTCGACCCATATAATTTTCATAAGGTTTACAGTTTACTCAAGATTTCCAGTTTCTGTTTAAATGTCTGCCAGAATGGGTCAATACTCAGTGCTTCATAGCTCAATAAGGACATAGATATTAGAATGCCAATGTCTTTCAAGGTAAAAGTATACTTTAATGATATCCCAAGCCCAATCCCTTCGGCCATTGCCCATCCACTCAGTTCAGATTTCTCCTTTGTTCTATGGTATTAACATTAGACAAGGAAGAGTTTGCATCATCAAAGAAAAGCAGCATATCGTCCGCATAAAGCACTATCGTTTCTCCTAATCCTGCTCTCTGAAATCCCATCATCCACTGGTTGTGCCCGTATGCATGCCGCTAGTGGTTCTATGGAAATCATAAAGCGCAGTGGAGACAAGTGGCAACCTCATCAAAAGGTTGTTCCCCCTCACCCCATACAACGCTTTAACATAGGTAATAAAAAGTACCCCAAATCCCATTTTATCCAGAACTGCCAACAAGAATTCTCTTTTCACGCTATTGAAGGCATTGGCCGCATCCAGGGACCATATCACCCGTTGCCCAGCAATATTTGCAGATTATGCAAATTAATCGCTGTACATTTAGCGGTAAAAAGCCAGTTTGATCAGGATGGATAAGTATGGAGATTACAATGGATAATCTGGTGGCCAAGGCCCTTACCTCTATTGTAATATCTGCATCAAGCAGAGAGTTTGGACTGTATGATTCGGGGAATAAGGGGTCTTCCCCCTGTATGGGGAATAACATAATTACACCTTCCTTCATAGATTCAGGGAGATTACCCTCTTCCAAAGCCCCCTGAAACCCCATCAAAAATTCTGGCAGCAAAAGGTCCCCGAATTTCTTATAGAGTTCACAAGGAAATCCATCCAAACCCAATGCGTTATTTGCAAGAGAGGCAGCAGCCTCCTGCCATTCATCTAGGGTTAGCGGTGCGTCGAGGAATTGTCCATTAGATGTGGATAGAGGGTAATCATCTAAATAAGATATTGCTTGTTTTGATGATTTTTGTAACTTTAATACAAAGTAGCATAAAGGTTTTTGAAAACATCTAAGATCTATTCTGTCTGAGTGAAGACGTCACCCGCTGGGGACTTCATGGAAGGGACAAGAGACAACCCTCTCTTCATAGTAATGTTTGGTCAATAATCTTTATTTTTCAGCTCCCTCTGATGTATATTCCTGCAGGGACGTCTTCGCCTCTCCAGTATTGCTCATGTGACTCATTAGGCTGGTTTATGAATTTCTTATTACCCGTCCGCGGAGCCTCTGCTAGATGCCTGCTTTTCATTTCTATCCAAATACCTTGTTGAATCAAAGTCCCTTGGAACGCCGCCTTAAAGGCATCCTACGCTATAACAGTTGCTCTCACACGGGACCGAATTGTCCGCAGGATGTGAATTTGTCAACTATATGTCCTGTAATGCAGATTTCCATACGAACCTCTGTGAAGATATTAACATGGTGTTCCCATCTCAGCCAAACATGGTAGCTGGACGCCCAGGAGAATGGAAAGAGCAAAGTGCGGCTGGGCTACACGTTTTCTGTAACTCCCACAAAAGTTACAGAAGTCTGCTTGACTGATTCCCTAATCCTGACCCCCCTTTTCTACCTCATAGAGTTGGTCCAGAGGCAGTGGAGGTAGGTGTGGGTCCCAGATGTGATAAACACATCTATCTGACTTGTATGATATGTCCTGTGGATATGCCATAAAAGGCTGAGATGGGAAAACCTCTTTAAACCAACAAAGAACTCTGGGAGATTTCATCTCTGTAGTCTGCAAAATTGTGAATTCAGCTCTGGATATAATGCAGATTAGGAGCCGTGCAAAACAAGAAATATGATATATTTACAAGGCTAATACGTTCTATAGGCACTTTAATAGAAGGTCGGTACCTACTTACGGTAAGCATCTATAATTAGGGAATTACTACTTCTGCTGCATTCTCATTCCTATTCTGCGAATTGGTGCCAGAAGTGGAGCCGAGCTTTATGGAAATAACTAATTGCTGTAAGATGTCCGTCCTTTCTCGTTATTGTTCTCGTTCTTCATAAGTTTTCTTTGATATATTTTGCCTTAAATCCAGACAACCCGCATAACAGAGAAGAAAAATTGGAGCCTCACACGTAGCATAGAAATGAGCGCACAGGGTGACACCTTATTGTGTGATAAATAGAACATCTTCACTGTGGGAGAGAATGTGCGCGAGCGCGGAGCACAGATTGAGATTAATGGCAAGCAGCCCGGCATTCTTATTAATTTAGGGACCAGCTCGAGAATGACAAATGTTAAAACAATGCTTGCACTTGAACTCTGTGGCCCGGCATTACAGTGTTCAAGGAAGATGATTGCGCCTGAGCGTTTTGATCTCGTATGCGGTAAAACTTCACATTCTGGACGCACCGCGGTGACTGCAATAACCCTTTTATGCCTGTTGCTCTGTGATTCAATGGATCAAATCCAAAATCCTATTTCTTCTTTTATTATTTTGTTGAAAAATGTCAAAAGATCCTTCATGATGAAACATCAGAAATCCATTTTCTAGGAAGGATCAGAATCCAAATTTTGTATAATTGCTCTAAATAAAAATGCAGCTTATAAGGGATGCGTCATCAGAAAATGGTCCCTTGTATAAAATAAGTTGTGTCAATTATATTTTTAAGGGGGACTTGTTATTTGTAGAGCGCCGACTTATTCCAGGTAATTTATTTACTATTCCCCAGCAAGCTGAATGCTCAGCTTACCGACCTCAAAGGATGGAAGGCTGAGTCAACCTTGAGCCAGCTACCTGAACTCACAAACTGCAGGCCTTGAGCAAGAGCTTAATACTCTGCACCACAAAGAACTTTTAGTGACTATTTTTTTTAAATTTTTGATGCTACAATCCATATTTAAAAAACACTAAAACCCTGCAGATCTCACAGTGACCACTAGACCTAATAATAGTCTAACACTTCCTGTTCTATAGAGAAAACTTCTCAGCTGTCATCTAATTAAGCATGGGCAGAATGACAATGGCAGGCAACTTCTATACATAGTCAACACAGGATCCACCATTCACAATAGGTAATAATCACAGCTCTCCTCCTCCTCCTCCCTGCACACTGATCACAGAGGCTAATAATAGTCTGACACTTCCTATTCTATACAAAAAAACTTCTCAGCCATCATTATCATCACAGGCAGGATTACACTGACAGGTAACACCTATATATACAGTAGATTACACAGGACCCACCATAATAGGTCATGTCACAGCTCTCCTCCTCCCCTTCCCTGCACGCTGACCTCTGCATAGGTCACAGAGCATGCCCACAACGCTGTCTCATAGAAATCAATAGGTTGTCTTCCATCCATTATGTCAATGACTGTTGTGTTCTGCTGTAAGACATCTCTCTAAATGCTGTAAACTGCAGCTCAGGCAAGATGGCCGCCCCCATAGTGATGTAGAGTAGCAATCAAAATTATTTAACTCCCATTGCAAATTGGATTTATTTACCAAATTTACAAACTTTCAGTATTTTGCAAAAAAACCAAAAAACAAACAAGAACAATTTCTATAGCGCAACATAACTAATATAACAAATAAGTTTTCTAAATTCACCACAAAATGCCACTTTTAATGACCGCTGCAGCCTCAGTCTCATTATTCAATCCCCGATAAAAGCACATATTTGCAAATTAGATGTTGTCACAAGTACACCTGATGCAACTAGTTGAGGGCTTCATTAGTTGCATCAGATGCACTTGAGATAAAACACATCAACTACTTGGACTGGTGAGGGATTTATTGACTGTGACGTTTGGTTGCATGTTAGAAATATGGCTACATCAAGAGAGTAGTCCAAAAAGGTTATTGGACTTTTAAACAGGACAATGATTCCAAGCATATCTCTAAGTCCACCAAGGCTTGCTTTCAGAAAAAGTCTTGGAAAGTTCTGGAGTGGCCATCACAGCTGCCTAACTTGAACCCTATAGAAATCTTTGGTGGATTATAAAGAAGGTTGCAGCACGTAAACCCGGGAATATAAGTGACCTGGAGGCCATTGCCCACGAGGAATGGGCTAAGATTCCTCAGAAACACTGTCAGAGCTGCTTTCTGGCTATACATCACATCTAAAGCTGCTCTACTAAGTACTAAAGATGGCGGTCATGATGAGGGGAATAATTCATTAAAAGTGGAATTTGGTGGTGAATTTGGAGAAACTGCTTGGGTTTCCATCTCCTATTCAGAAGATGGCATAGGAAGGAAAACAACTAGAACTGGAACTGAACTGGGACAGAATTAAGAAAGGATAGGATTCCATTTGTGAGATGGTGACCACTCTGGTCTTTGTTTTACTGGATTTTAGCTGGATAGAAATGTGCCGAGGACGTCCCCAAGCAACTTTCTGCATAGACAATGGAAATCAAGACTGAGCTGAGACTGGAGGGAATAATGCGATGTGGAAGCGGCCAATGAGGACTGTTGAATGTGGCTGCAATATGACTGTCTAAATGCACCCTTGGGGCTCATTCACATGGGTGTATTCAGTTTCGGGCCAGGAAATGCGCAGTGTTTTCACGGACTGAAACCATACATATTCCCTGCCTATTGCATTTCTTTGTGTGTGTTTTTCCATTGCATTTGTCAAGTGTGCAAAAAATGCAAGCAGACCCCATTGACTTAATGTGTTAATACAAAGTGATCACGCACGGATCCGGCATATTCATGCAATTCCTTTGACTCCAATGGGCTATTTCGTTCTGTAATATGGACCAAAATAGGATATGCCACATTTATTTCATGCTAAGCACCCCAATGCAAATCAATGGTGTTTCAGCTCTCCGAATTATGTGCATAATGCAGAGCATACATACGCCACTGAGTGACCACTAACACTGAGAATATCCTCAGTACGGCTGTAGAGCTAGAGCTCCACTTTAAATGTTGTGTCGTAGTGATATATTTACACCACTAGGGGGCCACATTGTGAGAATGTAGTTGGTAGGGAAAAGCTGTATACGAGCTGGCTTGGAACTAGTTAGCAGCCAGGTTGGAAGGCGTAAAGTGTTGTCCGGGTCTCTTCTACTGATGTGAGTAAAAGAGATGAAAAGGAGGGCGGAGTGAGACCCAGTGAGGGGGGGGGGGGGGGGGAATATTCCTGGAGTACAAAGTGTTTCCAATGATGGAGTATTTCAAATGATGGAGGTGCTGCCAACCAGATGACACTTCACCAGGGTGGGCGTGAGGATAGCGAAAAGAATGTGGGAAAATACAGGTATGGGGGTGCAACCCTCTAAGCTACTAGAAGATAAAGGTCCAATATGCGAGGGTGAAAGCATTTCTTTTTTATTATTTAACAAAATAATAAACAGCAATTGAAAACGCGTTTCGGGGACGAGCCCCTTCATCAGTTCAGCTGGATTGGACACAACATGATGCCTGGGGGTGACACAATTCCAAAGGTGTTTGGGTGTGCCAGAGGTCCTGTATGTGGCAGGGGGACAGGGGAGAAAGAAGTGCTTCTGCATTTGCATCATGTTGTGTCCAATCCAGCCGAACTGACGGAGGGGCTCGTCCCCGAAACGCGTTTTCAATTGCTGTTTTTTATTTTGTGAAATAATAAAAAAGAAGTGCCTTCACCCTCACATATTGGACCTTTTATCTTCTAGTAGCTTAGAGGGTTGTGCCCCCATAACAGTATTTTTCCACACTCTTTTCAGTTTCCTACTGATGACCTGTCTGTGCAGTTGATCAGAGTGGGACTGCAGCTCAGGATTGTTGCCAATCAGCTGATCCCCACAACTGCTATAAATATGGACAATGTTGGAAGCAGATAGCGCTGTCCATATTGCAGTGGTCTGATTTGGTATTACATTGAATGCAATGGGAGCTGTGCCAACCGGGGCCACTGCAATATAAACAGCTTTCAGTGCTCCCTATACTGATTTTAGGCCTGGGAATCAACTAATTAGCAGGGATCCCAAGCGGTGAAATCCCACAATCAACTATTAACTCCCACAAGCCTCAAATAACCCCTTTAAGAAGAAAGCTATGTTGCTTCCGGTTTGGGTTAAGACAGGCTAAGCCAAAATCCCGTGGGGCATGACAAGGTAAAGATATACTTTGTGCCTCTTTTTGAGTAGCGTTTAGAGAACCATAACAGTCAAACACTGTCTTGGGCATCACTTTGTTAAAAGGTTGCTGCAAACCCACTAAAATTCTTCCTTTTTTTCTCCCTTCTCCTTCTTCCTCTTCCTCCTTCCTCTTCTTTCTCCACCTCTTCTTCTTCCTCCTCCTCCTCCTTCTCTTCCTCTTCCTTCTCCTCTTCTTCATCCTCTTCCTCCTCCTCCTCTTCTCCCTCTTCTTCCTTCTCTTCCTCTTCCTCCTCCTCCTTGTATTCATCTTCCTCTTGCTTCTCCTCTTCCTCACTCCTAGTGGTCAGCACTATTAGCTTGCAGCGCTGGAGTCTTGGATTCAAATCGGACCAAGGCCAACATCTTTATGAAGTTTGCAGGAATGTTTGTAGAAATTCACATAAACATCCATGCAGATGTTGTCTTTGGTCAGATGTGAACCCAGGACCCAGCGCTGCAAGGCAACAATGCTAACCACTGATGATGAGAAGGAGAAGGACCCTTATGGCTCTTAGACATTTTATACAGCAGTTTTAAGGGTATTGGTGAAGTTCTGGTTCAGTTGGAACTACTTTGGACCAAACATTTTCCTGAAATTCGATGAACGAGCCAAACCGAACTTTTCACAAGTTCACTCATCAGCAGTGGTGAGGTTCTGGCCCGTGGGCCCGGATTTGGTTTGTGAGGGACTATAGTGCTATGTAATTAATGACTAAACAGCTGGGATTGTGTGAATTAGCGTGAATAGAGCTAGCTGAAGCCAGGATTGGAGTGACTGTACTTCATGCGCCAACTATTGTACCCCAGAGATGGCGATCCTGCGGGCTGACAGACCCCCAAGTCGTCACAATGTTTATCCATTGGGGATCGGTTATTGTGTTTACAATAACTGAAACAAAATCTAAAGTTTGGAATGGAAGAAGCAGCGACTGATAAGTGAGACAGAAAAGTTCAAACAACAGATGGGAAATGACATTTTACTTTCTACCAGTAAAGAAATAAAACACAAATCCGAGTTATATTTTGGATTCGCGATGATATTAAAAATATGTGAGAGATATTGAGGCTCGGAGATCCGGCATATTAGCGTCAATAATGGTGAGACTTTGTTTAATACCTTCATCTTGGAAGAAAATGAGAAAAGATGGAACTGTACTGAGGAGGCAATGAGGAGGAAGAGGGGGATGGAAGCATTCGCAATAACAGGTGTGTATAAAAAGAAACATTACAACTATACGGCCCCCTTCACAGGAGCGCATGCGTATTTGTGGAACAAAGAATGTTTTATTTTGTGCGCATATCGGCATATTTTACTGGAGATATTACACGGATGACCTCCTCCTCATATACTAATATATCACACAGATGACCTCCTCCTCATATACTAATATATCACACAGACGACCTCCTCATATACCAATATATTACATAGACATCCTCCTCCTCATATACTAATATATTACATAGATGACCTCCTCCTCATATACTAATATATCACACGGATGACCTCCTCCTCATATACTAATATATCACACAGATGACCTCCTTCTCATATACTAATATATTACAAAGACGATCTCCTCCTATACCAATATATTGCACAGACGACCTCCTCCTATACCAATAGATCACACAGACGACCTCCTCCTCATATACTAATATAATACACATATGACCTCCTCCTCATATACTAATATATCACACAGATGACCTCCCCCTCATATACTAATATAATACTCATATGACCTCCTCCTCATATACTAATATATTACACAGACGACCTCCTCCTCCTATTCCAATATGTTACACAGACAACCTCCTTATATACTTATATATTACACAGACGATCTCCTCCTCATATACCAATATATTACACAGATTACCTCCTCCTCACATACTAATATATTACACAGATGACCTCCTCCTCATACACGAATATATCACACAGATGACCTCCTCCTCATATACTAATATATCAGACAGACGACCTCCTCCTCATATACTAATATATTACACAGACGACCTCCTCCTCCTATACCAATATATTGCACAGGCGACCTCCTCCTATACCAATAGATCACACAGACAACCTCCTCCTCATATACTAATATATTACACAGACGACCTCCTCCTCATATACTAATATATTACACAGACGTCCTCCTCCTCCTATTCCAATATGTTACACAGACAACCTCCTCCTCCTATTCCAATATATTACACAGATGACCTCCTCATATACTAATATATTACACAGACGACCTCCTCCTCATATACCAATATATTACACAGATTACCTCCTCCTCACATACTAATATATTACACAGATGACCTCCTCCTCATATACTAATATATCACACAGATGACCTCCTCCTTATACAGTAAGATATTACACAGAAGACCTCCTCCTCACATACTAATATATTAAATCAGTACACACACACACACATATATATATATATATATATATATATACACACATGTTTAAGTTTTTTTCATGTCTAAAGATAAAACACACGGCCAACGCCAGGTAATCGGCTAGTACTTAATAAATGAGAAGTTGGATAATACATCCTACGTCCCACCATCTTTTCTGGAGAGTTGTGCCTATCCACCCGTCTTTTCTTTCTATAGCTCTTCACACATATGGACTGAGTATGGCGCTGAGCATACGTCACGGGCATGCGCAGTGTGATTTTTTTCTTTACATTCTCCACTATGTTCAGAGGGGGACGGGGGGTGAGTATCGAAACGTTGTCTGTATTGTGCATGGCCAGCGCATCATATGCAGCCCATAGAACGGCGGTGTATGATACGCAGATAAATAGAGCATGCTGTGATTTATTTCTCCTGCGTATCGGTACGCAGCGTTTACACACACATATAGATGCAGCCATTGTTCACAAGTTACCTCTCTGTCTGTTGAGTTTCATCTCATTTCCAGCATTTCTTCACGGGGCTGTATAAGGAAGTGCGCAGTATATTGACGTATCATGTGACGGCGCCGTGGCATGACATCACAGTAGACACGCTCCGTAGAAACGTCTGTCTTACAACTTTACCTAATATCCGTAAATCACTTCTGGAAATAACGATGCTTTCTTTTTATCTCACCCAACTAGTTTCTCTATGGATGACATTCCGGTGTAGGTAGGACGTGAAGACACTTGATGGACGTCTGTTACCAGTCTGGAGGCTTCTGCTCACAGCCTGTTCCAAGAACAGAGCCTTCCAGCGATCCATATGAGCATCATAGAATTCGGCGCTCACGCATTTCATGCTTCTGTCTGAATGCACAATGTCCTGTGAAGTCCTCTAGATGAGGAATAGAATATACTTCAGTCAGTGGCTTTTGTGACAGAAATCCATCACCCAGAAGTTGTCAGGGGGAAGGGGGGGGGGAAACTTCCTCTGTGTGATTGCAAAGTTGATATAAGTGATTACAATGTCAGAGCAAATGTGTCGTGGCCCATAAATGAGTCCTGCAAAGGCATCTGTGTCATTACTTGTTCACGTTTAATTTTAGCAAGGCAAGCAGGGGTTAACCACTGGTTAATCTGCCCGGCAACTGAGCTATTAATAATCTGCCTGGGGACCAGGTAATTCCCATTGGTTGCCGGCAGATTCAGCCCTGATAGGACAGCAGCACAGATGAGCTGAGCAACCTGATTGGCTATCAAGCTGTGAGGTGACAGGAGCGTGGAAGCGTGTGATTGGCGCCCGTTGCCTGGTTACAACAGAGCAGCACACAGGAGGAAAGAAAATAAAAAGCGTACATACACTGTGAGGTGACAGTTGGTCCAGGGACTGAGTCCAGTGAGTCGGTCCAGGATAGTGAATAGAGGGTTAGTGGGAGTGAAAGCTATTGTCGGGACGTCGGAGGAGTCTGTCAGGAACCCGCCAGGAGAGTCAGCGGACCCTGCGGTGAGTTGCAGCCTACTACAGGAGAGAGACGGTGCTGATCCTTGGGGAGGAAGAGAGCAAGCGATTGCTGAAGAGAGATAAGTACACCAAAACCCCCCTCGCCATACACCATTCATTTTCAGGATTTCCAGGGAGGCTGTTGATGTCAGGAGGCCCCCTCAGCAGCGCCCCCCTCACAATCAGGAGAAAAAAAGGTCTAACGGTCCACCAGCGCCTGCACGGAGGCAAATTATTGCAGAGACCAGGAGTCAAAGCCATACCTGGGCACAATTCTAGTGCTATCAATGGGAAGCCCATACAATTAGGTCACGAGTTTGTGGATTTAAAGGAGTAAAAGTGTTTAATTGCTGCGGATTGACTGCACTGAACACCGATGTAAGTTCTTCTATAATTCTCATCGCAAAAGAGAAAAAGAATAATTAATTACATTTACTTTACTAATTCCTGGCCTGGTGTGATTAATTCGTCACCTTCATCACCCATTACATTTCATGCTGTAAAGTACTGACGTCACGAACAAATAATAGGAATAATAAACATATTTCGCAACATCAGCCATTTATCACATGGAGGCCATCGGTGTGGGATCTGCTGGGTGGATGCCAGGGGAGAGCCACCGGTATAGGAAGAAGAAAGCAGACCCCCGTCACCATAACCAACCACCCCTCCACAAAAAAAACATTTATTGTGTAAAACTGACCCCATGCAGGGAGGCTCTAGTACCCTGATGTACTGCCTCTAGCTTGGATACAAGATGTGATACAGGTGAGCATGGAGGCTCTAGTACCCTGTTGTACTGCCTCGAACTTGGATACAAGATGTGATACATGGGGCATGGAGGCTCTAGGACCCTGTTGTACCGCCTCTAGCTTGGATACAAGATGTGATACATAGAGTGATAAAGCTTTAATATGGTATCCGACAGCTTATGGCTCCACATTTGCTCTAACGGTGCCTCTTGCTTGTGTGCAAACTCGTAGACTATCTTAGATGGTCCCACACATGTTCTATTTGTGACAAATTTGGTGACCAGGCAGCCGTGGAATTGAGACAATGTTGTGGAGACATTCCTGTGACCCCCTTGTGTGTGAGGCCAATCATTAGCCTGTTGGAAAATGCCTCTTGGAAGCCACCATGAGAGCAACACATGTGGCTGCAGGATGTCCTGAACATACCGCTGAGCTGTCATTGTCCCTTGTACAACTAATAGGGGGGGCCGATTATCAAATATAATGGTCCGCCAGACCATCACACCAGCAGTAGAAGCATTGTGCTGCTGTATAGATAAGGCAGGACTGAGGTGCTCACCCTGAGGTCTCCAGACACAAACATGGCCGTCGTCAGTGCCCAAACTAAACCTGGATTCATCACTGAAGACAACCCTGCTCCACTCCATACCAGTCCAGTTTCATCATTCAGAACACCAATGGAGGCAACAGTAGGGAAGTGTCAAAGGCTGTACATGTAATGATAGCTAGGAAACAAAATGTGCTTCAGCCAAGCGACAGACACCGGGGTGTAACGATGGTGCCACCTGTCTCTGGATAGCGGACAATGAAACAGTTGGAGCTGCTCATGCTTGTTGGATGATCAGACGCTCCTCTCTACTGGTGGTCTGTCGGGGTTTCTGAGCCCGGTCGCCTTGTGTGCCCTCACGCATCGACTGGTCCCAACATTTCCTAACAGTCTGGTCAGAACGGCTGGTGGGAACAATTTATTGATGCGACCAATGAGCTCCTCCCATTAATGTGCCCCTCTCAGACTCTGGTAACGGGGTGAAATCTCTTCTCTGCATCGTAGAGGCGTCTAGTGGCCAACAAGCTCTACACAAGAGGAAGAAGAGGTCACTACACACAAGGAGCCTCCGAGAGCCTCTTATAGGCCAAGGGGGAACCACTTTTAGGGCCTCAGGTGATAAGACCGTCCATCTAATCACCACAACTCTCATCATTACAGATCTGACTGAGATGGAGCTGTGGGATGGGTTTTGCAGCAAAAAAACAACTCCTTCTAGGGGCTGGATGGTTTGGTATTACTACAACATGTGTCCACATAAGGTTTTTAATAAAGAACCGGGCAAGAAACAATGTCAAACAACAAGAAAACAAAATCAAAAAGAAGTTCTGACGTTTAGGGTCTGACTTTTTTTCCTAAATAACAATTTTTTTTTTCTACAGCCCTGAAGGACCTACATTTGTTTCCAAGGAAGTTGGTTCCATGGAAACTTCGTAGCATTTCTAGATTTATCATCAGTAGGATTGGATCACGATTTGGATCACAAGTCTTTAGACAATCATGAAAGCCTTATTCGTGAACAGACAGAAGTTCCATTCAATTCATGGGGGTAATTACGCTGACAATCTCATTAGAGCTGAATGTTTGGCTCTGGCGGAGTTGAGACATTTTCAGGATGTTATCAAACTGGCCGACAGGGGAAAAAATGTGGTCATTTAGCCCGTTAATCTATATGAAAGGAAGGCATTAAGAACACTTGTGGAAAATTGTCATTCAATCCTGCAGTAGTGTTACGGCACTCTGCCCCCCGAGCGCCAGTTGGGGTGCCCTGATCTCCTGCACCCCACTGTCCCTGCCTACTTGCCTCGGCCCTGGCTAACCCCAGGCGGACAACTGGGCGGCAGTCCCTGCGCTGGCTAGGGACCTGGCGACTACCTGGATGGAACTACTAACAGGGGACAGAGTGCCGACAGAAGAGGCAGGTGTAACAGACCAACAAAACTACTAGGTAAATCAAGGCTGGAGGTGTAGCTCACAGGCAAACGAAAGGATACTGAAAAGCAACTAGGACAGACTAGAATAGACCTGACTAGAGGCTAGCAGAACCAATAACTGGCAGTGAGTTCAGGTCACTGCCAGCCTTTTAACTAAAAGCCTCCGCCCCGGGGCGGAGAGTGGGAGGAGTCGACTCTCCCACTGTTGCATAAGGGAGGTGGATGAGAGCGGGCGGCACCCTACGGGCGGACACGCCCACGCCGCAGCACGCTGGCTGCTCCACGCTGCTGCACGCTGGCTGCTCCACGCCGCCGGGAGATCCCTGACAGCACAGCTCCGGGACGCCGAAGCCGAGCTCGAAGCGGCGCGCGCCGGCCGCGGGACCCAGCGCCGCCCTGCATGGTAACATTACCCCCCCTCTGACGGGGGACCTCCGGGCCCCCGGAAACTCGACCAGGCTTATCTGGAAAACGACGGTGGAACCGCCGTACCAACACGGGAGCATGAACATCACATGCGGCCACCCAGGAATGATCTTCTGGTGGAAAGCCCTTCCAGGCCACCAAGTATTGTAGGATTCCTCGACACCGACGAGAGTCCAGTATCTCCTGGACCTCGTATTCGACTTCATCCCGGACCAGGGTGGGCGGAGGGGGACCGGAGGTGGGTATCACCGAAGGGACAAAAGGTTTCAGCAGCGACTTATGGAATACCCTGTGAACCCTCCATGTGGTTGGCAACCCCAGCTCGTAGGCGAGTGGGTTCACCACACGTGTGATGGCAAACGGCCCCACGTAACGTGGCGCCAGCTTCAAGGACGGGACCCGCAATTTGAGATTTTTAGAAGACAGGTATACCTTCTGTCCCATCCTGTAAGGTTCAGACACAGAGAGACTCTTCCCACTGCGCAACTGCATACGGGCCCCCGCTGCCTCCAAGTTTCTCTGCACCTCTTTCCATACTCCCCGAAGCGTATCTGTGGCGTCATCCGCTGCCGGACAGAGCGACGGAGTAGGGATTGCTGTAAGGAAGCGAGGATGCTGACCGTATACACTAAAAAATGGAGACACCCCAGTAGAAGAACAAAGGCGGTTGTTTAGTTCAAACTCTGCCAACGGCAGGAACTCTGCCCACTGGTAAGCCTTTTCGCTGGCAAACAACCGTAAATATTGCACTAAGTCTTGGTTCTTCCGCTCAGTCTGACCATTAGTCTGCGGGTGGAACGCTGACGAGAAGGAAAGCGACGTTCCCAGGTTTCTGCAGAAGGCACGCCAAAACTGCGACACAAACTGAACCCCGCGATCAGATACAATATTTTGGGGAACCCCATGTAGGCGAATTATTTCCTTTACAAAAATCGTGGCAAATTCTTTTGCCGAGGGTAGCTTTTTTAACGCCACAAAATGTGCCATCTTTGAGAACCGGTCGACCACCACTAAGATAGTGGTGCATTTCTGGGATTCTGGTAGGTCAGTGATGAAATCTACTGATAAGTGAGACCAGGGACTGGAAGGAACCGGTAGTGGTCTCAGAGGACCCTCCGGAGGACGCCGCCGACTCTTATTGCGAGCACAGACCGAGCAACCCCTCACAAAGTTGCGGATCTCCTGAGACATGCCTGGCCACCAGAAGTATCGGGAGCAAAGCTCCAGGGTCCCCTGGAACCCTGGATGCCCGGCGAGAGCCGACGAGTGGGACTCATCCATGACTCTAGGGCGTAGGGTCTCTGGCACAAACCATCTGCCCTCCGGCACCCCTGACGGAGCGTCCTGCTGAGCATCCTGTAGTTGAGGGACGAAGTTAGACTCTAACACTGCCACCACCACGCCGGGGGCTAAGATATTCTCGGGAGTCATAGTCCCACTGTCTGGTACCCCGAAACTCCGTGACAGAGCATCCGCCTTCACGTTCTTCTCTCTGGGGATATATGTCACGACGAAGTTAAACCTGGCGAAGAACAACGCCCACCTGGCTTGACGAGCAGTGAGTCTTTTCGCATTGGCGAGATATACCAGATTCTTGTGATCAGTATATACGGTAATTGGGTGTCTAGCACCCTCAAGATGGTGTCGCCACTCTTCCAGAGCCCATTTGATAGCCAACAATTCACGGTTACCCACGTCGTAGTTGCGCTCTGCTGAATTGAACTTTCGCGAAAAGAACGCACATGGGCTATAGCCAGACCTCCCACTGACTTCCTGCGACAATACTGCTCCTGTCCCCACTTCCGACGCGTCTACCTCAATAAAAAAGGGTAGTCGTGCGTCCGGCTGTATTAGCACCTTGAATGAGACTAAATACGTTGTCCAGTGTTATGAGGATTTCTCCGGTGTAGACGTAAACAATAATCTGGTGAAGCGTGTCTGAGTCGATGCCCATCAAAGACACCTTGTCTTGGCTACTTTCTATAAAATTGTTGCAGAACATTGCCTTGAAGTACGGGCTACTGGACGCCAAGACGTTCCTATGACAAGGGAATTCACGGTCATCGCTACAAATGGTAATGTCAGTAAGTAAACTGGATTCTCTCAACTTGTTCAGTTGCCTCAATAAGTCATTGGAGAAGTCTTCATCATGGAAGAGTAAGACTTCTGTTACGGCACTCTGCCCCCCGAGCGCCAGTTGGGGTGCCCTGATCTCCTGCACCCCACTGTCCCTGCCTACTTGCCTCGGCCCTGGCTAACCCCAGGCGGACAACTGGGCGGCAGTCCCTGCGCTGGCTAGGGACCTGGCGACTACCTGGATGGAACTACTAACAGGGGACAGAGTGCCGACAGAAGAGGCAGGTGTAACAGACCAACAAAACTACTAGGTGAATCAAGGCTGGAGGTGTAGCTCACAGGCAAACGAAAGGATACTGACAAGCAACTAGGACAGACTAGAATAGACCTGACTAGAGGCTAGCAGAACCAATAACTGGCAGTGAGTTCAGGTCACTGCCAGCCTTTTAACTAAAAGCCTCCGCCCCGGGGCGGAGAGTGGGAGGAGTCGACTCTCCCACTGTTGCATAAGGGAGGTGGATGAGAGCGGGCGGCACCCTACGGGCGGACACGCCCACGCCGCAGCACGCTGGCTGCTCCACGCTGCTGCACGCTGGCTGCTCCACGCCGCCGGCAGATCCCTGACAGCACAGCTCCGGGACGCCGAAGCCGAGCTCGAAGCGGCGCGCGCCGGCCGCGGGACCCAGCGCCGCCCTGCATGGTAACAAGTAGCTTATGCAGCAGAACTTTCACATCTGTTGGATACGGCACTGGAGGGAGGTATTATACCTAAGAAAACTATGATGCTGTACTTTACGTTTCTGTACTTACTGTACTGTAAGTTTCCTTGGAGCCCAACTTTTTATTTGTTACCAAAAGGTACACAAAAATGCTGTTGAACCCCTGTGACGCCCGATAGTGTCCAGCATATGAGGTTTATGTGAATCACTTTGCAAGTTTATTAATTATTTGAAACAGCTTGTCATTAGCTTACTCTCCTATGTTAAGGACACTACGGACATTTTGGTGAGACTGGATGGGTTCTGCATTGAGCTGGACATGCTCTTAGTGTCAGCTGACATTGAGTCACTATATTCCAGGGGGTCTGCTTCTTCCTGTGGATTGCCAACTGGGGCAGCGAATTGTGTTTTTTTATTTTACAGCTTTTGAGGTTTATTTTAATGCATAATTAATATACTTTTAAAGATTATTTCTTCCTTCAGAAATAGGGGACTGCTATGGGGGCGAACTATGACCCCTCGTATGCTAATCTCTTTTTGGGCTTTTGGGAGAGGCAGATTTTTCATGGAGAAGGCACACAGGCCACGGACCATGTATTATGCTGGTTGCGTTACATAGATGATTTGTTGTTTATTTGGCAAAGGCCTGAGGATGGGTTGACGAGGTTCATGTCTTATCTCAACTAGAATGACCTGAACATTAAATTAACAGATCGATATAACAGTTCTTGTATTGAATTCTAGGATGTTGTGATTAATAAGGACTCTGACGATGTATTGCAGACTGATGTGTTCCAAAAAACCGTCTTCGGTTAACGCATTATTACATGCTTCTTTCTTTCATACTTCTACAATTAGGGCTGTCCCAGTTGGTCAATACCCAAGGATGAGGTGGATCTATTCAGAAATCAAATTCGAACAGGCAGTCAGTCTTGGGGATTGGTGTTTGGAATGAGGATAGAGTCTGAGGTCTATACGTAGGGGGTATAGATGTGCCAAAATGATTCCTAGATCAGAATAACCAAAATCTAATAGACAGCCAAAGACATTAGATGGTGAAATCAGGTTTATTTCTGCTTTAATAAATGAAAAAAACTTTGTTACGGTGTTGCCAGTAGAGCAAAATGTGATTGTTCTCAGCAATAGAAACCAAGTCATCTTGTATATATGATACCTTTTAATGGCTAACAAAACTGTAATGTAAGGAGCTGTAAGACCTGCTCACATTTACGGACATCGGGCAGAATACCAATCCCTAACACACAGCAGGTGTTACAGTACTAGTAGTGTGCACAGGTATGCACGGCGCGGGACTCCCTGAACCCACCCACACCAATGTCCCTTCCTGGAGGTAGCCTCAAAGGTGGACAGGTCCAGGCTGCCAACACTGAGCCTACGCTGCCTAGTGGCGGGATAGGAAGGAATCGCCGTACCTATGCAGAAAACAACTTACTAGTACTGACAGGCTAGTCAGATGGAATAACCAACATGACAGGAAAACCACAGGAACAAGGCAGAGCTGTATCGAGCCAAGGTAACCTCCACAGGAGCAGGACCGAGGTAAAACATATAGGGAATGGAATAAAGTACCAGAGCCAGACACTCAGCAGGCCTGGGCAGCAGGACTGCTCAGGGAACACTGGAGAATAATCAGCAACTCCCAGGCAGCAAAAGCTGGCTCTTATAGGGAGGCGGGAGAAGCCGATAGGCAGACAGACACGTCAATCACCAGCACCCCTCTCAGACCCTAGCAGGGTAATTAACCTATACTAGAAAACACAGGAGCTGGTAACCCTGGCTTGTCTGGACAGAGCCTACAGAAACAAGGTGTGCTGGCAAATAATTAACTATGTGCTGACTGAAACGTGACAGCAGGACTATAAGATCCCAGGGACATTGACATGTGCCACATCTGATGTTGTGTACCTGATCTGGTGCAGTGAATGTCCTGGTGGGGGGCTTTATGTTGGAATAACAGGACAAAAACTGAGCCAGGATGAGATCTTATCGCCACACAATTAAAGAGAGAATGACAGAATTACCTGTGGCCGAGCATTGTTCTAGTCACGGACTCAACATAGAACATATGAAAGTCACCTTATTAAAAGGTAATTTAAATCACAAAGCCGTAAAAGAATTTGGGAGTACAAATTTATAACAACTCTTGACACTTTCAACAGAGGCCGAAATTCTTCAAGTGGATTCATGCGTAAATCGGAAGTATGAGAGATCTATAGCAGAGATAACACTCTGGCCTGATGACCTCCTAACACTAATTAGGAGACATAAAACATTCACATCTTTATCAGTGGACTATGTATTTATTTATTTCTCTACTCATCCTGTTCTGGTATATAAGTTTTTAAGCGCAAATTAATCACACCATGTCTGTGCCTTGTCATATGTGTGTGTGTGTATATATATATATATATATATATATACATATACTTCTTCGGATCTATTTCATTATGCCTGCGGAAGAACCCTGAGAGCTTTGAAAGCTTGTTGTAACATCATGTATTTTGTTAGCCATTGGAAGGTCTCATATCTACAAGATTACTTGGTTTCTCTTTTAATAGCAATTGGGATTTTATGCGCTCCATCTTGACTATATTGGCTAATATTGAAATCTGGCTCAGTGTTGCCCAGTGCACTCTCTGATAGGCCACTGATGATGGTGAGATGAGGTCGTCAGTTTCTCCCCCTCCCTTGGTTCCCCACAGCACTTTCCATGCTTTTTAAGTGCTTATTTTATGTTTCTTTACAATTTATTGCTTCTTCCTCTCCATGTTTTGTCTTTGTGGGCGTTTGTTGGGAAGTAGATTGGAGATTCTTTCGATTATTGCATCTCCACAATGTACTTTAGAAACACCTCTATATATATCGGTGATCTACGTGGAAAGTGATCTGGCAACAATTACTATAATCCGTTATTGTTATTTGCTATTGTAAAGCTGTTTACTCTTATTTATTTATATATTTATATTATTATAGGTATTATGATTATTTTTATTTTCACTTAATCGGTGACGTTGCACACTAACCATCCACTCTCTGACCGTACGCACGCGCTGGATGGTGACTGTGCGTTATTTTTCTAGCCTCAATTATGGCTCAGTAAACATGTATGACCTTCACAGTTTTCGCCCGCTCCAATCACTGAGTGCAGGTTTCCTCACGAATTCCGCACATGTGCCACTTTGTCTCCAGGGCCTTTTTCTTATCACATGATTATTCGGAGGGGCATAGCAGTAGGTGCAGGAGTGTTTGTTTGCTACCCCTTGAGAAAGGAAACGAAATGCATCATGATGCCTTCTGGGGGTACTTTATTAGTATGTGGCTCTTGACTCTGCCTGCACCCTGTTTGCTTTGTCACTATTGAAAACAATAATTAATTTATGGAATAAATTTCAGCAGAATACTGTTATCACATGCATGTGTACAATTAGTCTCAGTCCTTGGGACCTATATGTTTCTCATAGAATGTCAGAGTTGGAAGGGACGTCCAGGCTCATGGGGTTCAACCCAAGCTCAATGCAGGATCACTAAATCATCCCAGGTAGATGTCTGTCCAGCCTCTGTCTAAACACTTCCATTTAAGTAGAACTCCCCACCTCCCGTGGCAGCCTGTTCCATTCATTGATCCCCCTCACTGTCTAATATCTAATCTGTGTCTCCTCCCTTTCAGTTTCACCCCATTGCTTCTAGTCTTTCCTTGTGCAGATGAGAATAGGGCTGATCCCTCTGCACTGTGACGGCCCTTCAGATATTTGTAGACAGCTATTAAGTCTCCTCTCAGCCTTCTCTTCTGCTAAACATTCCCAGATCCTTTAACCGTTCCTCATAGGACATGATTTGCAGACCGCTCACCATCTTGGTAACTCTTCTCTGAACTTGCTACAGTTTGTCTATGTCTTTTTTAAAGTGGGGTGTCCAGAACTGGACCCAGTATTCCAGATGAGGTCTGATTAAGGAAGAGTAGAGGGGGATAATTATCTCATGTGAGGGTTCTTTGCATTCCTCTGGATCAACAAGGAAGGGGGCGAAACAGGCTGAACTAGATGGACATTGTCTCCTTTCAGCCTAACATACTATGGTACTATGTAGATTCTATGCTTCTCTTAATATTTCCCAGAATTGTGTTTGCCTTTTTGGCTGCTGCCTCACACTGTTGACTCATGTTCAGTCTATGATCTATTAGTATACCCAAGTCTTTTTCACATGTGCGGCTTCCCTGTTATAATGAGATTTGTCATGCACTTAAAATCCCTATCCATGGATGCTTGGTTTTATCTTAGTCTCCTTCTGGTATTTTTTATATCAATTTCTGTATGACTTTAATAAACTAGTTGTTTGGGCTCATACCCCTTTTTCCTTTTGAGTTAATAAATTCTGGGATTAAAACCAATGTGGACTATATATATATATTTTTAAACTATCTCTGGTACCCCATTCCAAAATTCACACAATTTTACACAATCCCTGACCGTATGCATTAATCTGCACCATCCATACTACACCTCGGGCAGTCCGAGTTTAATCGAATACCCATGTTACACAACTTTAATGGAGTACGATAAACTCTGTGCACTAAATACAATTGTGATACTCGTTATCTTTCAGATAGAGATATCATTGGAATCACACGCAGTTCTGCGGCCCATTTATCTTCACTTATGTAGCTTAAATGACTTTCCCATTTTTCTTTTACCTTTATTGGGAATTGCTGTAAATAGTAACAAATAGGGATGAGCGAGTATATTTGCTAAGGCACTACTCGCTCGAGTAATGTGCCTTAGCCGAGTATCTCCCCGCTCGTCCCTAAAGATTCGGGGGCCGCCGCAGCTGACAGGTGAGTTGCGGCGGGGAGCAGGGAAGAGCGGGCGGGAGAGAAGGAGAGAGAGATCTCCCCTCCGTTCCTCCAGGCTCTCCCCCGCGCTGGCGCCCGAATCTTTAGGGACGAGCGGGGAGATACTCGGCTAAAGCACATTACTCGAGCGAGTAGTGCCTTAGCGAGTATGCTCGCTCATCTCTAGTAACAAAGTTTCCATCTATATAAATGAGATATTTCACCGCTTGTAGCTCCAGAACACCTAAGAGAATTCACCAAAGGGTGTTGGACCGTAAGCACAGATACAGACCGGCCTGAGCAGCAAATATGTGTCAGAGCCGAAGGAACTGGAAAAAATAACTACGGGGAAGATCATAAAGCTCTCTAAAACTATATAAAAGACCCTCGGAATGTACCTGTTCCAAAAAGATTACACCTCTCTTCTCCCAGGGTGAAAATCCCTCCAACCTAAAAAACTCTGACAATTTAGGGTACCTCCAGAGGCAGGTGTATATAGTAAATCCATCTAAGTGAGCCAATGATAGGCAGCAGTGGTCACATGTTCCTAATGTTAGTGATGTCATCACTCTAACAGGAAGTAGAGAGCAGAAGGGCACCAGCACCATAAGAATTTGAGCGGCAGGGAATCTAGTGAGGTCACATAGTAACATAGTATGTTAGGCTGAATGTGATTATGACTTCTTTTATGTTTTACCCACAGACTGTAGATTTTCAAATCTACTTTTTTATTGATAACTCCTTTAAAATGTATTTCCAAGACTGACTTTTACCATCTATCTGTAGAATAGGTGATAAAAGTTTGATTGGCAGGGTCTGATCTCTGAGGGTCCCACTGATCCTGAGGACAGGGGTCCTGTGTCCTCTTCTCTGCAGTCTTGCTGCACCCATATGGAGAGTAAATGAAGTGGTAGCCAAGCATGCGCAGCGTGGGTCCATTAATTTTGGTGGGACTGATGGAAATAGCACTCGGCTAACTCCAACAGTCCCACTGAAGATGAGTAGAGTGGCACTGTAGCCACAGCTCCATTCAATCTCCTCCTTAGTGAAGGGAGTGCAGTGAACCCTCAGTAGGGACATGGGACCCCTGTTTTTGGAATTGGCTAGGATCTCAGCAGTAATCTTATCATGTATGCTATAGATAGATCATAAATGTCAATCTTGAGAATACCCCTTGGGGGTTTTCCAACCTTTAAAAACTTGCCCCTAGGGTAGGTAATGGCATAAAAATGTAAAATAACCATTATCCACCCTTCCTCTGCGCCAACCTAGTCCCCTCCTTCAGGATCCTGTTGAAACAGGAAGCACTGGCGTCACATTTATTGCTCACATGACTGGTGTAGCCAATCGCTGGCCGATGTGGTTATGTCTGCATGAACAGTATGTAACAGGAGTCCTGCCCCCTTCTATTTTCAGTTCTTAATCGTTGTGATTAGCAGTTGATGCTAAGCTTCAGCCCGGCCTCCAGTGGTCAGGAAATATTGTTTCATTTCTGCAGATTTTTTCTTATTTTTGTGATTGGGTAATAATGGCCACATGGAGGACGCAGAGGCTGAGGACAGCGGCATGTACTTGATATAGATACCATAGTGAAGCTGACAGCGTCAAAGTGGAGGGAGTGGTAGATGAGGTTTGATGTTGCACCTTCATCTGCTATTTGCACATGGCTGCTTTGGAGGTCTCCGCAGGCTGTACCCCACTCAGTGCCAGAGAAACTTTCTAATACTAAACTCAAAATTATTTTTGGCCTCTGTTGCTGTCCTCGTAGACTGCAGTAACCATCTGTGCGGCCACCAGTGTGGCCGTCTGCAACTGTCCGGACTGGAATTCATAGGAGAGTCCAAAAACTGCTTCCTTTTATAATATGAGTCAATAACTGTGACATTATCGCTTCCTGCTCCTGCGGGGACTGGGGTGGACAGGACCTAGGTCACAGGACTGGATGGGAGGCATAGTGGGAGGGGGAGTAATGGTTATATATTTTTTACCATTCTTTACACTGGGGCAATTATTTTTAGAGGTCAGAAAACCCTTATAAAGTCCAGGGTTGTAAATATACAGAGTAGGACAGTTCAGTATGGCAACCAAGGGCCTAAGAAGAACCCTCAGGACTACCAATTAGGCCATGGGTATTTCAGTGAATTATATGTTAAAATACAATTATAGTTAAAACTACAATAATGGGACAATAGCATGTTTAATAAAGTTTAATAAACCAGTTAAAAAAACTAGCCAAATAAAATAAAGAATTCAGGAAAGAAAATAAAATGGTAGTCAACAAGAGTGGGCCATCAGGCATCAGCAAACTACTTGATATGGCGTATGCAGCGCTGGTGGCAGGTTGCTTTGTTAAAAGGGCTATGTTACGACAGGTTTTTATCTGTCATGTAGACAACCCAGCTGTGGCTCCTTCCAGCGTCGACTGTCACCGTCAAGCCCACTGAAGTGAATGGAGCCTTGATGCGCATGCGTGACCACCCACTGACATTCACTTCATGACTGAGTTGTGGCTGGGGTGTCTGCAGGACCGGTAAAACCTGTCATGAGACAAACCCTTTAACTTACCTGTTTCAATAAAAGGTATGTCTGACCCTGGGGCGTAGCTAAAGGCTCATGGGCCTGGGTGCAAAAGTTTATCTTGAGGCCCCCCAACTTCTCTTAACCTCTTAACGCAAAGGCGTAACTTGAAGCTCTTGGGCCCCAATGCAAAACCTGTAACAGGGCCGCCAACTATAATGCTTTATTCATAGTACTAGGCTCCCTATATGGAGAAGAGAGGTCTTATGGGCCCCCTAAGGCTCCTGGGCCTGGGTGAAACCACATCCCCTATAGTTATGCCAGTGGGCTGACCCCACCATTATAATGGTCGTCTATGCAGTTATTTAACAAACTGTTGGAATGGTAAAGGTAAGTGTAAGAGGTGACCAGGCTGTATTGGTGTGTTCATTACGTGTCAGCATTGTACCATTGGACCCTTTAGGGGGAGGAGCCTGCGTGCCGCTGTACCAGGTCATATGAAGTGTTGCTGTTAAGCGACCAGTGGATATATAGGCAGTACTCACCATTAGAGCTTGATGTCAAGTCTTCGGAGTGCAAGAAAAAGTGCATGCTGAGAGAAGGCTACACCTAGATAGAAAGGATCTACAATCCTCTACGAGGGAAGGAGAAGTGACCCCTGATGTGGCAGCGAGTTAACAAAACCATCTGTAACCTTCACGATAAACGTTTTGTTGTTGTAGCATTGATGGAGTGGAGACCTTTCTTAGATGCCACAAAGTAGGGCCAAGGCCTTGGAAAGGCCCAAGACAAGGTATTTACTGACTGGTTTTTGATGGCTGCCCGTGCAATGCCAGCTCCTTGTGCCATTAGAAGACCTGGATCTTCCCCGTGGATAGCAAACTATCTCCCTGTTTCCAGGCTGAAGAACAGCCATGCCGGACCTTCACCATCCCGACCCCACTTAGGTTGAGTTTGCTGCTACTGACTTCCTTTTAAAGGTTGTTTGTGACTCCCGCAGTCAAGGGGTTACACTGTATATTTTTGATCTGGATATTGACATTGCCTACATACCAAAAAACAGATCTGGAAATGCTGTATTATCGAAACACAAGTCATAGACACTTCAAATTCTAATCAGTCAGTCCAAAGATTTCCCGCAGATGACATGTCCATGGAGGAGACATATTTATGAGACATGTCATCCCCATATTGCATGGCAGATGCCACGACCAGAGAACAGACGGCGGTCTACCAAGCAAACATATGTCACAGACTCGGCAAGATTTGTTATCTCAGTCCCATCCTGCCCAGTTTCAGTCTTTTGTCTGTTACTTGGCTGTCCAAACATTCCCGGCGCAAAGACAATGTGAGGTCGAGAACATCAATGTATTTCATTAGATGTTGTTTATAGGACTGATCCGGCGTCACGTCAAGATGTAGCGCTCTCCTTAAGTGTGTTATCAATCTGGGATTTTTGTAAGCAAATTCTCTTTAAGTGTTTTTTTTTACTCATTTTGGCAGAATTTTTAGTCTATTTTTATTAGCGCTGTCAGAGGTCTTTTTTCTTCTTCGTAGAATAAATCTTCAATGCTTTTAGTTTCTTCATATAAACAGATTCATGACAGTTTGGGACTTGACACCAGAATAATGACTCATTATAAAGCCTAAAATACAGGTTTATAATACTTTTCTATAGTTGGATTTAAATAGTAAATAAGATTCCTTAAAGGGAAAAGGCACCATAAAAGTTAAGCTGCACTACATCAGTGCTAGAAAGTTTGTGACCCCATGCAGTTACCTAAATTTCCACATTCACTTGACCATGTGGGTATTAGTGTATCTTGATGCCACCAGGAAGTCCTGGTGGAGTCAAGATTGACAGGGGGTGACGCCCTCTCATGCTGATTGGCTGAAGAGAATGCTCCCCCTGCACAGTGTCCCCCTGCTATTGGGGATTTGCAGCATGCTGATGTGTGAAGCTCCCCCCCCCCCCTTTGCGCTACTCCAGTTCCAGCAGCGTGCTCATGTGCACCTCGCTGTTGGCCATCAGTTGTTCATTGGATTCTAGGAGCATGCTGATATATCCAGAGGCAGGGGAGGAGAATTTTACAAATGTCATCGCTGCCAGCGGCTCCACCTGCACAGGCTGCGGCGCCAGGATATGCTAAGGCGTCCCTAATGACCCGTACTGCAGGGGCCTTTGCTGTAGCGCCGAGGTGCCATTATGCTCGGAGCGCCAGCGGGAGGACACAATGGAGCCCTGAGGAAACGGAGGCCGAGCTTCAGTTCAGGGGCTTTGCTACAGCGCCGAGGTGTTGCCTTCCGCTTGCCCGGGGGAGATGGTAGGGGGAACGGCTGCTGTTACTGAACTCCTAGCTGCACCATGTTAATAACTTGTAGCCTGGGCTCCACGGTTAGGGTGAGTTCATGTAAGCCTTACATTATTCACTGTATATGGGTCCATGTTACCCCTGTAACATGCTAGTATATACAGCTAATAATGTACGGCTAACATGAACTCACCCTAACCGTGGAGCCCAGGCTACAAGCTATACACACGGTGCTGCTAGGACTTTTGAGATGTCACCAATTGTGAGCTAGGGGTGTGACAGGGGCGTTCCTGCATCCAACACCTGTCACACCCCTAGCTTCCTGGTGGGGTCAAGATACACTAATACCGACCATGTGAACCTAGCCTCTCTGCTGCCTGGGGTGAACTATATGAAGGCGCTCCCCTTCCTCAATCCTGGCATATATCTGCCATGAGACAAGTTGGGCCACTCACCCGAGGCAGCGCCACCTTGTGGGAACTGGGGTTTGGTGTGGCAGCCAGAGCTTATGTTAAGCAGGTGCAGTATTAGTGTGAAGTGTTTGAAAGCAACCAGCCAGCATGGGGAGGGGGATGGGGGAGGTGAAAGGGACTTGTTTTTTTGTATAGCGCCAACTTATTCCGCAGCACTTTCAGGTAATTTATTTTTTACCCCCCAGCAAGCTGGGTGCTCTGGAAGAGCTGCATCTACAGAGGACTAAGTGCAGCATTTGGGTTACAATGACAGCCTGCAGCCTTTTGAAGGCTCCAAGGCTTGCCATGTATTCCTGCCGAATAGGCTGCTGGTAAAAGTACAATACACTGCAGTACAGAAAGATTGAAGTATACTGTACAACAGATCAAAAGATCGCATGTTCAAGTCCCCTACAGGGACTAAAGAAAGTAAACATAAGTTTAACACACTTTTTATAACAATTTAAAGAATATTACAAGTAAAAAATAAGCCTTTTCCCAGTATAAACATAAAAAAATCAAAGCAAAAAGCATTAACTGGTATTGTCACCTCTGTAAAAGTCTGAACTATTAAAATATTGCATTATTTATACTGCATAGTAAATATGAAAAAAAATCCACAGTGACAGAATTGCATTTTTGAGCACCCCTTTGCCCCAAAAAGGAATAGGAATAAAAAGTGAGCAAAACGTGCTGTGTATACAAACATGAAGCCATAGAATGCGTACAAGACTTCCATCTTTCTTGGTTCAAAGATTGACCAGGCTGGAGAATTTATGCCAGAGATAAAATGTAGGATAGCATTGCGGTGAAGAGCGATGCTAAATATGGACAAAATCTGGAAAAGTAGGGATATTGGTATAGCAACTATACACAGGATAGTGCAAACCACCGTTTTCTTCATAGCCATACATGAAGGTGAAAGCTGGACTGCGAAAAAAAAATGATAGAAGGAGGATTGATGCATTGGAGCTGTGGTGCTGGCGAAGGCTGCTGCGAATACCCTGGACAGCAAGAGTAACAGAAGTTCTGAATCGTATAAGACCTGATATATCACTGGGGGGCAAGATGGACAGACTTAGGCACACAGATGAAAAGTTTACGGGGCTCAGGCTCACAGAGGACAAGATGGCTAGGCTCAGGCTCACAGAGGACAAGATGACTGGGCTTAGGCTCATGGAGGACAAGATGACTGGGCTCAGGCTCATGGAGGCCAAGATGAACAGTCTCAGGCTCACTGGAGGACAAGATGACCAGGCTCAGGCTCATGGAGGACAAGATGAATGGACTTAGGCTCACGGAAGACAAGATGAACAGGCTCAGGCTCACTGGAGGACAAGATGACTGGGCTCAGGCTCATGAAGGACAAGATAAGTGGGCTCAGGCTCACGGAGGACAAGATGAATGGGCTCAGGCTCATGGAGGACAAGATGACTGGGCTCAGGCTCACAGAGGACAAGATGACTGGGCTCAGGCTCATGGAGGACAAGATGAACAGTCTCAGGCTCACTGGAAGACAAGATGACCGGGCTCAGACTCACAGAGGACAAGATGAATGGACTCAGGCTCATGGAGGACAAGATGACCAGGCTCAGGCTCATGAAGAACAAGATGAATGGACTCAGGCTCACGGAGGACAAGATGACTGGGCTCAGGCTCACAGAGGACAAGATGACTGGGCTCAGGCTCATGGAGGACAAGATGAACAGTCTCAGGCTCACGGAGGACAAGATGAATGGGCTCAGGCTCACGGAGGACAAGATGAATGGGCTCAGGCTCATGGAGGACAAGATGACTAGACTCAGACTCACGGATTTTGGCCATGTAATGTGAGCAGAGTCACTAGAAAAATCTTTAATGCTTGGACAGATCAGTGGCAAAAGAAGACCAGGCGCCAAAGGATACGATGGCTGATACTGTCAGAGCTGATACTGGATATCACACAGCTGAAAGAAGCAGTGCAAAACTGAAAAACATGGAGGGAGCCTTTAGGGTGCCGAGGGTCGTGAACGACTAAATGGCTAACAACAATAACAACACAAATATAGTACCAAAAAACTATAGCACGTTCTGCTAAAAACTGTCCCCTACACAGTTCCATCTGGGAAAAAATAATCTTTTTTTCCCAGATGCGACATCGTGACTTTTTACACGGTAAAGGTTGCACCATCGTGTGCATATCTGTGCTTTGTACCGCCCTTCCTCCCCCGTTCACATCGGCGTGCCCACGTCATCCCAGTGTTTTTGATTCCCCATGAAATTGGCAATTATGGTGCCTGTAGGGCATGCTGCCGGCATTTTGGACTGGTGAAATGCGCACACATAAGTGAAGTGGAGAATGCATACATGCCTGTGTGAGTCCGCCCTAAGGTCTCAGAATGTGGAGACAGAAAGCAATTTTTTAAAGTAAAAGGTTCTTTAAATTTTAGAAGTAGTAAAACATAAAAAACGATATAAAATATTCTGTACTGACCTACTGAATAAAGAGAACATGTGCATGGCATAAAAACAAAACCAAAAAATCAATGGCAGAATTGTGTTTAATTGTCTTTTTTATATTTCAGTCCACTTGAATATTTTAAGAGTTATACAATATATTTTGTGGTCACTAAATGGTAACATTGAAGAACACACTTGTCATGCCCTAAACAAGCCCCCCATATGCTGCATTGATGGAAGTTTGGGTTCTTGAAAGTCAGGAATGAAAAAAAAGAAAATGAAAAAATAAACAAGAAAAAAGGTCTTCTAGGGGTCAAGGAACGCTTGATTGTTTTTAGTTTAGCAGCACAGTCCTGCACAGCAGTTGCTGATAAGGTCCTTCAGACAGGAAGCTATAATGCTGCCCCCCCCTCCCCCCTGTAAAGCTGCAGGGTGCCGCCTGAGGCCGGAGGCTCAACTTGCCTCATGACAGGGAGCTCCCTGCATCTGACCAAAATATGTTCAAATCGTCATAAATGTCATACAAATAGATCACAATGGTCAGTTCTACTAGGCCGGCTTCACATAAGCATATGCGTATTTGCAGAAATGAACGATGCTTTTTGTGCGCGCATCAATGTATTTTATTGTACTTTTTGTGGCCAAAAGGCACGTTCGTTGAAATGGCTAATTAGTCTTAATGCGTTAAAGATGTCTTCTTTTGCCTGCACAATTATGCAGCATTTCACGCATTTCCTCACATATTGCATTTATGTAAAACCCATTGGGGACCTTTGGTTTGCAAATACGCTGAAAAATAGAGCATGTTATATATATATATATTTTTTTTTTTTTTTGTGTGTGTGTGTGTGACTGAAATGCATATGCAAAATATGAAAATGTGTACGAACCCTAGTGTGAAGCTTAAGGGCTCCATGAGACGAGTGTAAGCGCAGAAACACTTGTGATAACGTGACTTTTTGAGCTGTGAAGGTCGCGCTATCGCGCACTTATCTGCGCTTTTTACTGTACTGTCCAATCTATAACTGCACCTTATCAATTATATCATAATACAGTTGTACCTTGGTTTACGAGTGACTCAGGTCGCGAGCTCCTTGACTTGTGAGCAAGCTCTCTCTCGAATTTTCGCTTTGATTTAAGAGCAAAGGATTGGGTTACGAGCCTGCTTGCAAGTCAAGAAGCTCGCAAGCTGAGGCTCGGGACAGTCCCGGAGGGGGGGGTCTCATACTCATCTACCGTTGGCGTTCCAGTCCCTGCGATGGTCTATGACCCTGCTGCAGGCTGTCGCGTCCTCCACGCCAACAGAGCAGTTCTCCCTGGAAGCAGGGCTTGAATACCCCGCTTCCAGCAAGCTAATGCTTTAATTGGTTAATCCAGCGCCGCGGCAGCCAATGAAAGCCAGCACTGGATTAACCAATCACAGCCATTCAATGATGTCATTGAATGGCTGTGATTGGTTAACCCCGCACCGACTTTCATTGGCTGACGCAGTGCTGGATTAACCAATCAGAACATTTGCTTCCTGGAGGCAGGGTATTCAAGCCCCGCTTCCAGGAAGGAATGCTCTGTCGGCGTGAAGGAGGGACGTGGCAGGCTGCAGCAGGGATGGAGACTTGCAAGAGGATCCGAACGCAGCGATAGGTGAGTATTGATGTTTCGGGATTCATCACCTTCTTAAGTAATGACTTGTGGAACAGATCAGTGATTTTTAGTGATCTGGGAATCTCCAATCTGAAGGAAACCGGGTTAATGCTCTCAGTAATCTTAAAGGGACCAATAAACCGTGGACCCAGCTTAAAAGATGGTTGTTTAAGCTTAATGTTCCTTGTGGACAACCAGACCAAGTCACCCACCTGAAAGCTAACCCCCTCTGACCGATTGTTATTTGCCACCCTCTTATAGCTTCTGACTGATCTCTTGATATTTCCCTGCACCTCCTTCCAAACTGCTTTGCAGCTGGATGAAAATTCACTCTCTTGTGGCACCTCCAACGGGAATTTAGTAAAAGATCCAAAACACAGATAGAACCCATAATTGCAAAAGAAGGGAGATGTGCCTGTAGACTCTAATGATCTGTGGTTCAGAGCAAACTTTGCCAGAGGTAAGTAACCAGACCAGCGATCCCGATTCTCCGAAACAAAACATCGCAGAAACTGCTCGAGACTCTGGTTACACCTCTTCGTTTGGCCATTTGTCTGAGAATGGTAAGCAGACGAAAAAGACAGTTATATGCCTAAATGGTGACAAACAAAATGCCAGAAACTGGATATAAACTGCACCCCTCGGTCAGAGACAATGTTAGATAGTACCCCATGTAACCTAACAACATGAGCTATGAACAGCTTAGCCAATTTCTTAGCATTAGGTAGGCCAGGCAGAGCCACAAAATGACACATCCTACTGAAACGATCAACAACCACCCAGATAACTGTGTTTCCTTCAGAGAAAGGTAAGTCCATGATAAAATCCATTTGGCTCTAGCACAGACCTCGTATGCTGAAACAAAACAAAAAACATCATGTCTTAAAGACGGCCATCAAAAAGCTTGACTTATTAACTTACGCATATTATTGATGCCAGGATGACCTGCCAGAACAGAGCTATGCATCTCCGAAAGTACTTGAAACTTCAAAAGTAGCGGAACGAAAAGTTTGTCTTTAGGTAAGCCAGCGCCAAATCTTGTGCCTTATGAATCTGCTCCTCAAGATCCAGGGACACCGCGGACACCACCACTTTCTCTGACAGAATGGGTGCAGGGGGTTCATCAGAGATCACCAGAACAAAACTCCTACAGAGAGCATCCACCTTGATATTACGACTGCCCAGTCAGTATGTGACCACAAAATCAAATTGAGTGAAAAACAACGACCACCCGGCTTGTCTAGGGTTAAGTCTTTTTGCTGATTCTAAATAAATCAAATTCTTGTGATCAGTGATGACTGTCACCTTATGCTAAGCTCTTTCCAGAAGATATCGCCATTCCTCAAACGCCCACTTAATGGCTAACAACTCTCTGTACCCAAAGTCATAGTTCTGTTCAGTAGAGGTAAACTTTCGCGAGAAAAATGCACAAGGATGAAGATTCTTTAATTTGACAGCGCTTTGGGACAGAACAGCCCCCACCCCGACCTCTGAAGTGTCCACCTCAACAACAAAAGGCTTGGTCAAGTCTGGCTGTACCAGAATGGGGGCAAATGCAAAACATATTTCAAAGTCTCAAATAGATGAATTGCTTTTGGCGACCATTCAGAAGTAAAAAACACTTTTTTGATCATATCGGTCAAAGGTTTGACCCTCTCCGAAAACTCGCGTATAAACTTATGATCGTAATTCGTAAACCCCAAGAATCTTTGAAGAGCCTTCAAATTCTTAGGTTGAACCCAACCCAGAACAGCTCGGACCTTCCCGGGGGCCATCTTAAATCCCTCTGGTGTTATAATATGCCCTAGAAAAGAAATCTCCCTTACTGTGAAAGTACACTTCTCTCTCTTGGCAAATAGGTTGTTTTCACAGAGAGCTTGCCACACCTGTCGAACGTGCAGAATATGACAATCATAATCGGGGGAAAAAACAAAGATGCCATCCAAATAAACCAACACAAACCGTCCGATGAACATCTGAAGAACCTCATTTATGAAAGACTGAAATACTGCGGGAGCATTGGTCAAACCAAAAGGCATCACCAGATTTTCAAAATGACCTTCGAGAGTATTGAAAGCTATTTTCCATTCATCCCCCTTTCTGACCCGTATTAAGTTGTATGCCCCCCGCAAGTCTAGCTTGGAAAACCAGCGGGCACCCTGTAACTGGCTAAATAAATCAGGAATGAGCGGTAACGGATAAGGGTTGCGCTTAGTTATCATGTTGAGATCCCCAAAATCCAGACATGGTCGCAGACCCCCATCTTTCTTCTGAACAAAAAAGAAACCGGCAGCTGCTGGCGAATTGGATGGGCGTATGTGTCTCTTTCTCAAACTGTTTGTGATATACTCCTTAGGAGCTTGCCTCTCTGGGCCTGACACATTATACATGCGACTCTTGGGTAGCTTGCAACCTAGAATTAGGTCAATAGTGCAATCCCCAGCCTATGAGTGGTAACTTACCCGCTCCTGCTTAAGAAAAAACGTCAGCAAAGTCCTTGATATACTCTGGTAACTTTTCTGTTTGTACCACAGAGATATTGACTTACATGCAGTTCTGTCTACAAGATGGATTCCACTGCACCTCGTCTCCCTTTTCTCAGTCTACCACTGGATTGTGCAACTTCAGCCATGGCAAACCCAACACTACCTGTGTAGGAAGTGATTCCATGACAAACAACATTATTTTCTCTGCATGAAACAACCCAATCTTAAAGGGGTTGTCCCGCGAAACAAAGTGGGTCTATACACTTCTGGCCATATTAATGCACTTTGTAATGTACATTGTGCATTAATTATGAGCCATACAGAAGTTATCAGAAATTTTTCACTTACCTGTTCCGTTGCTAGCGTCCTCGTTTCCATGGAGCCGTCTAATTTTCAGCGTCTAATGGCCAAATTAGACGCGCTTGCGCAGTCCGGGTCTTCTTCTTTTCTCAATGGGGCTCCGTGTAGCTCCGCCCCGTCACGTGCCGATTCCAGCCAATCAGGAGGCTGGAATCGGCAATGGACCGCACAGAAGCCCTGCGGTCCACCGAGGGAGAAGATCCCCGCAGCCATCTTCAGCAGGTAAGTAAGAAGTCACCGGAGCGCGGGGATTCAGGTAAGCGCTGTCCGGTGTTCTTGTTTAACCCCTGCATCGGGGTTGTCTCGCGCCGAACGGGGGGGCTGTTGAAAAAAAAACAAACCCGTTTCGGCGCGGGACAACCCCTTTAAGACAAATGTCTGACACAAAAAATTTAAGCCTTTCTGGGACAGTGAGGCGGAATCAATGGCTGATACAGGTCTTATATCCAAGGGTCTTATATCAAGTCTAAGCAGTTTGGCAACCTCAGAAAGAATTAAATGTACTCCAGCTCCACTATCCAAAAAGATTGTTACCTGGCAACTATGCCCACCAATACGGATTTCTCCTGGAAGGACCAACCTGAAGGATGATATACAGGCGACTTGCGGACCCAACGGGAACTTCGTCTTAGCTTTTAGGCCAGCAAGTTCCCCTGACTGAGACCCTCGTAAAGGACAAACCTGTATAAAGTGTCCTTTACAGCCGCAGAAAAAGCAGCAACTTCTGCTCCCCTGCTTCTCTCTTTTTCCTGTACCACTGGACAAAGAGCATAATTGCATGGGTTCTATGCATGAGGCAAAGGATAGCTCACTTGTCCGCTCTCTTAACCACCGGCCAATCCATATGACTAGGGACATAGCCTCGTCAAGAGTTCTAGGTGGGGGATGTGAAACCATGAGAACCTTTATCTTATCGCAAAGTGCAAAGCAAAATTGACTCCGCAATGCGGGGTCATTCCACTGTGAATCATTAGACTGACAGTGAAACTCTGCATCTTCAATAAGTGATTTCCCCAAGACGTAGGCCTCTGATTTTACCCTCCGCCAGGGATACCCTATCGGGGTCATCGTAGATCAGACCAAAGCCAAAAAAAATGAATCCAGCGATGAAAAAGCCTCAGAGGTGGGAGACAATGAAAATACCCAGGCCTGGGTATCTCCTTGCAACCTGGAGATTACCAGCCCTACCCTCTGAGATTCATCACTGGAAGAAATAGGGTGCAGTTTAAAATACAATTTGAAGGATTCTTTGAAAACAAAAAAGTCCTGTCTTTTACCAGAAAAACAATCTGGTAGATCTAGCTTAAGGTCTTTTAAACCCATACTGCCTAAACCTTGACAACACTTGTCATGTGATTTTATGTTGCACTCGGGGGTCCTGGGGATGATTACCATACAGGGAAATGTCATGGAAACCAAATTGGTTTCTCTGATTTCACTGTCTGTTCCAGAGAAAATGTGCATGGGAAGAAACTTGATGATAAGACAGTCTGTATCAAAGCCAATGTGATTCTGATCTATATTAAAAGTAACACAGCTTCCTCACAAAGGATTAGATCACAAAATAGGAGTGTACAAAAAGCAATGTGTTCACACCAGATTGGTTACATACATATACAAAATGATGTAACAGTATAGATACATACTCTTAAAGTCATAAGAACTTAGGATAGGTTTTAATTTCTAACGATTAACATATATTAGGCCTCATGTCCACGGGGAAAATATGATTTAGGATCCGCAGCGGATTACCTGCACGCGGATCCGCACCCCATAGGGATGCATTGACCACCCGCGGGTAGATAAATACCCGCGGATGGTCAATAAAAGGGATTTAAAAAAAAATGGAGCATGAAAAAATCTTGACCATGCTCCATTTTCGTGCGGGTCTCCCGCGGGGACGGCTCCCGCAGGCTTCTATTGAAGCCTATGGAAGCCGTCCGGATCCGCGGGAGACCTAAAATAGGAATTTAAAAGAATTTACTCACCCGCAGCGGGCTGGGAAAGTCTTCTCTTCCTCACGGCCGCATCTCCCTTGCTTCGGCTCGGCGGATGTGCCCGGCGCATGCGCGCGGCACGTCGACGACGTGCCGGCGACGTGCCGCCGGCGTGAGGAATTCATCCGCCGGCCGAAAAAGTAGATCCGGCCGTGAGGAAGAGCCGACCTTCGCCGCCCGCTACGGATAGGTAAATTCTTATCAATTCTTATTTTCAGCGCTCATGTCCGCGGGGCAGGAGGGACCCGCTGCAGATTCTCCATGTAGAATCCGTAGCGGGCCCGATTTTCCCCGTGGACATGAGGCCTTAATGCCTTAAAATGTGTTACTATCAAAACACATAATTTCTAAGGAACAAGAAGAACCAAACCTCCTACTGTGATCATTAGCCTAAAAATACAAAGGTGGGTACGAGCAGCTTCTCTTATCAGCGGAGGGGGCCCAAATCACTCCCCGGCCAGTTTTCCCCTGAGATCAATACTTAGGAGAGAATACAAGAATCCTGCTCATGCAAATGTAAAATATTAACACATTAACCCTTTGCCTGCTGCTTATACTGCGTTTCTCTGAAAAATATATAAATTTTTGCCTCAAATGAGGCACAGTGTCTTATTTTCAGGGAATGTCTTATAATACTTACCTAGCAGCCGGTGTTTGGGTCCCTTGTGCTGGTCTCCGTCGCTGCTGCAGGCTTCCGTGTCCTCCTGCATGCCGACAGAGTAGTTCTTTCTGGTATTGAGGTTTGAATACCCTGCCTCCGGCAAGCTAAGGCTCTGATTGGTTAATCAAGTGCCATGTCAGCCAATGAAAGCCAGCGCTCGATTAACCAATCACAGCCATTCATTGAATATCATCCTTGAATTGCTGTGATTGGTTAATTGAGCGCCAGTTTTCAGTGGCTGACGCGGCACTTGATTAACCAATCAGAGCATTAGCTTGCTGGAGGCGGGGTATTAAAGCCCCACTACTAGGAAGAACTGCTCTGTCGGCATGCAGGAGGACACGGAAGCCTACAGCAGAGCCACAGCCCAGCGTCAGGGACCCAAACGCTGGCTGCTAGGTGAGTATTGTTTTTTCTTTTTTACATGTAGTGCAGCTAAGGCTTATTTTTGGGGGAGGTTTTATATTTGAAGTGCCCCCCAGAAAATTAGGGTAGGGTTTATTATCAGGGAAGCATGGTACTAACAGGAGGGCATTCCAATATATATATATATGTGTATGTATATATATATATATATATATATATATATATATATATACACTACCGTTCAAAAGTTTGGGGTCACCCAAACAATTTTGTGTTTTCCATGAAAAGTCACACTTGTTCACCACCATGCGTTGTGAAATGAATAGAAAATAGAGTCAAGACATTGACAAGGTTAGAAATAATGATTTGTATCTGAAATAACATTGTTTTTACATCAAACTTTGCTTTCGTCAAAGAATCCTCCTTTTGCAGCAATTACAGCATTGCACACCTTTGACATTCTAGCTGTTAATTTGTTGAGATAAGCTTGAGGAATTGCACCCCACGCTTCTAGAAGCATCTCCCACAAGTTGGATTGGTTGGATGGGCACTTCTGGCGTACCATACGGTCAAGCTGCTCCCACAACAGCTCAATGGGGTTCAGATCTGGTGACTGCGCTGGCCACTCCATTACCCATAGAATACCAGCTGCCTGCTTCTGCTGTAAATAGTTCTTGCACAATTTGGAGGTGTGTTTAGGGTCATTGTCCTGTTGTAGGATGAAATTGGTTCCAATCAAGCGCTGTCCACTGGGTATGGCATGGCGTTGCAAAATGGAGTGATAGCCTTCCTTATTCAGAATCCCTTTTACCCTGTACAAATCTCCCACCTTACCAGCACCAAAGCAACCCCAGACCATCACATTACCTCCACCATGCTTAACAGATGGCGTCAGGCATTCTTCCAGCATCTTTTCATTTGTTCTGCGTCTCACAAACGTTCTTCCTTGTGATCCAAACACCTCAAACTTGGATTCATCCGTCCACAACACTTTTTCCAGTCTTCCTCTGTCCAATGTCTGTGTTCTTTTGCCCATCTTAATCTTTTTCTTTTATTGGCCAGTCTCAGATATGGCTTTTTCTTTGCCACTCTGCCCTGAAGCCCAAAATCCCGCAGCCGCCTCTTCACTGTAGATGTTGACACTGGTGTTTTGCGGGTACTATTTAATGAAGATGCCAGTTGGGTACCTGTGAGGCGTCTGTTTCTCAAACTAGAGACTCTAATGTGCTTATCTTCTTGCTTAGTTGTGCAACGCGGCCTCCCACTTCTTTTTCTACTCTGGTTAGAGCCTGTTTGTGCTGTCCTCTGAAGGGAGTAGTACACACCGTTGTAGGAAATCTTCAATTTCTTAGCAATTTCTCGCATGGAATAGCCTTCATTTCTAAGAACAAGAATAGACTGTCGAGTTTCAGATGAAAGTTCTCTTTTTCTGGCCATTTTGAGCGTTTAATTGACCCCACAAATGTGATGCTCCAGAAACTAATCTGCTCACAGGAAGGTCAGTTTTGTAGCTTCTGTAACGAGCTAGACTGTTTTCAGATGTGTGAACATGATTGCACAAGGGTTTTCTAATCATCAATTAGCCTTCTGAGCCAATGAGCAAACACATTGTACCATTAGAACACTGGAGTGATAGTTGCTGGAAATGGGCCTCTATACACCTTTGTAGATATTGCACAAAAAACCAGACATTTGCAGCTAGAATAGTCATTTACCACATTAGCAATGTATAGAGTGCATTTGTTTAAAGTTAGGACTAGTTTAAAGTTATCTTCATTGAAAAGTACAGTGCTTTTCCTTCAAAAATAAGGACATTTCAATGTGACCCCAAACTTTTGAACGGTAGTGTATATATATATATATATATATATATATATAAATATGCATGTTTGTATAGGCTGATGTGAAAAACACAGAAATTACATAGAAAGATGGATATTAAAGATTACAAGATGAAAATGGTGAATTGGTTAAGAATGATGTTGAGAAGGCCAAAATTTTAAATTCCTATTTTGTATCTGTTTTCTCTCAGAAAGTAGATTGAACAGCAACTGATCTTCCCTGTGCTGTTGGGGGAATAAAAGAATGCAGGCTATCTATAAGCAGAGAGATGGTGAGGGAACACGTAGCTAAGTTAAATGAATGCAAGTCCCAAGGTCCAGATGAATTACATCCTAGGATACTAAAGGAAGTAGTAGAGGTAATTGCTGAGCCACTCTCCATAGTCCTTGAAAATTCTTGGAGAACAGGAGAAGACCCAGAAGATTGGAAAAGGGCAAATGTTGTCCCTATCCTCAAAAAAGGGAAGAAGGTGGATCCAAGGAGAAATGCAAAGTCCTACATCTGGGCAAGAAAAATGAAGAAAGCACATACAGAATGGGAGGAATTGGGCTAAGCAGCAGCACATGTGAAAAAGACTTGAGTATACTAATAGATCATAGACTGAACATGAGTCAACAATGTGATGCAGCAGCCAAAAAGGCAAACACAATTCTGGGATGTATTAAGAGAAGCATAGAGTCTAGATCACATGAGGTCATTATCCCCTCTACTCCTCCTTAGTCAGACCTCATCTGGAATATTGTGTCCAGTTCTGGGCACCCCACTTTAAAAAAAGACATAGACAAACGGGAGCAAGTTCAGAGAAGAGTTACCAAGATGGTGAGCGGTCTGCAAATCATGTCCTATGAGGAACAGTTAAAGGATCTGGGAACGTTTAGCTTGCAGAAGAGAAGGCTGAGAGGAGACTTAATAGCTGTCTACAAATATCTGAAGGCCTGCCACAGTGCAGAGGGATCAGCCCTATTCTCATCTGCACAAGGAAAGACTAGAAGCAATGGGATGAAACTTAAAGGGAGGAGACGCAAATTAGATATTAGACAGTAAGGGAGATCAATGAGTGGAACAGGTTGCCACAGGAGGTGGTGAGTTCTCCTTCAATGTGTCTTCAAGCAAAGGCTGACAAACATCTGTCTGGGATGATGTAGCGAATCCTACACTGAGCAGGGGATTGGACCCGATGACCCTGGAGGTCCCTCCCAACTCTACCATTCTATGATTGATATATAGATAGAAGCCCTGCTGTGCGCTGCACCTGCAAAGTGTGACCTGATCAGGTCGGAATGGTCTGATAGCCGTATGTTGGACGGTAATTTTGTTTGCCTGAAGCTAATGCTGGACTTTTGTTTTACTGTTATAAAAATAAACGCAGGTCAAGCCTGCTTTTGGACTGCATCCGCTGGTGTTCCGTTCCTGAATATCGCGAAACCCGCACGCTACCGAGCTATTTCCCCACATATAGTGTTTCGGATGCGGGCAACGAGTAGACACCGGCGACCAACACTGCATGTCCTGGATAAAAGCCGCTAGTGCCCTATCTAAAAAGACTGATGCCATGGGGGACTATCATATGACCGGCAGCGGTGGTGGTGGTAGCAGCGGCGGTGGTTACATGACGCAAGATGGCAGATACATGGAGCAAGAGGAAGACTGGGACCAGAACCTGCTGCTCGACCCGGTCTGGGAGAAACAGCAGCGGAAGACTTTCACGGCTTGGTGTAACTCTCACCTGAGGAAGGCTGGCACTCAGATTGAGACTATAGATGAGGACTTCAGAGATGGGTTAAAACTTATGTTACTGCTGGAAGTTATTTCAGGAGAGCGTCTTCCCAAACCCGAGCGGGGAAAAATGAGGGTTCATAAAATCAATGATGTCAATAAAGTGTTGGATTTCATTGCAAGTAAAGGAGTGAAGCTGGTCTCCATTGGAGCTGAAGAAATTGTGGATGGAAATGCAAAAATGACTTTAGGAATGATCTGGACTATTATCCTTCGCTTTGCTATTCAGGATATTTCTGTGGAAGAAACTTCTGCAAAGGAAGGATTATTGCTCTTGTGTCAGAGGAAGACTGCGCCTTATAAGAATGTCAATGTACAAAACTTCCACATCAGCTGGAAGGATGGCCTTGCCCTCAATGCCTTGATTTACAGACACAGACCGAAACTTATAGAATACGATAAACTCAGAAAGGATGACCCAGTTACCAACCTGAACAATGCCTTTGAGGTGGCTGAGAAATACCTGGATATTCCTAAGATGTTGGACGCAGAAGACATAGTCAGCACCGCTCGTCCTGATAAGAAGTTCTACCATGATCAAGTGGAGTGACGAGGCCGAGCAGGCATTTTGGAAGTTAAAGACAGCCCTGTGTAGAGAGCCGGTCTTAATTACTCCCGACTTCAGCAAAACATTTGTGGTACAGACAGATGTGTCTGATGTAGGCGTGGGGGCTGTCCTTTCCCAAGTGGTTAGAGGCGAGGAGCACCCAGTCAGCTATCTTAGTAGGAAACTTACCCCCGCAGAGAGAAATTATAGCATTGTGGAACAAGAGTGTCTGGCGATAAAGTGGGCTTTAGAGTCCCTACGGTACTACCTGCTTGGACGACATTTCAGATTGGTGACAGACCACTCCCCGCTCACCTGGATGAGTCAGGCCAAAGAGCGAAACGCTCGGGTGACGAGGTGGTTCCTTACTTTACAAAACTTTAAATTTAATGTAGAGCACAGGGCTGGCAAGCTACAAGGAAATGCCGATGCGTTGTCCCGAACCCACTGCTTGATGAGTAAAAGTGTTCGCCCCTACAGGCTCGAGCAGATGGGGGGTACTGAGGGGTGTAGTGGTGTATGGTCGCTACGTCGCCCCTCGGTTCCGGTATTATGCATAAGGGGACTGGAGGAAGGTCACGTCCCGCTATTGGAGACATAGGAAACCAGGAGTGTAATGTGGTCTCCAGCAAGCAGTTGCTGGAGATCTGTACTTTAAAATATCCAGGCCTGTTTTTTTTGGAATGGATGGCAGGTTGGTAGTGGGGCTGTAGCAGGTTGGTAGTGGGGCTGTTCATTCCACCTCCTCCACTCCAGGGTGTGGGCGAGCTCAATCAGCCGAGGTGCTGAGGCTGAGCCAGTTCTAGTGTGCACATAAATAGCAGGTGCACGGACACAGGGGAGCTAAGATGGCTGCTGGACCCTGGTAGCCTGTGTGACCGGCTTGGAGATAGAAGCCCTGCTGTGCGCTGCACCTGCAAAGTGTGACCTGATCAGGCCGGGAGGGGCTGATAGCCATGTGTTGGACGGTAATTTTGTTTGCCTGAAGCTAAGGCTGGACTTTTGTTTGACTGTTATAAAGAAATAAATGCAGGTCAAGCCTGCTTTTGGACTGCATCCGCTGGTGTTCCGTTCCTGAATATCGCGAAACCCGCACGCTACCGAGCTATTTCCCCTATATATATATATATATATATATATATATATCACAACAGAAGCGCCAATTGTGAGAGCGCTGAGGGCTCTTATAAAGGGGTCAATCAGTTTATGCTGGTTGCTGTCATATTTACATAAATTGCATTAGCTAAGCTTGCTTTTATGGCATTCAATGTAGCAGGACAGAGGACATCCTGTAAGCTCAGGTAAGATACGTATCTTTGATTCAATTACATGTTAATTCATGCAGTGATTATGACCTCGTCAGAGCGATCTTATCCATCTAATGAATGATCATGCTTTAATTAATTAAGTGGATGTTACCACTAATACACTTCAACTAACATAAACAACATACTTTCTACAGCTAATTAATATGCTTACCAGGCTAATGATGCTTAGCTCATTATTAGAGAAAAACAGTTCTTGATGCTAATGCAGCTAATGAAATTATTCAACTCAAGCTCGTTAATTGCAGATGACTATTCAGAGAGAGCATGTGGTAGGATGAAGCATGATTTCTCAAGTAGTGAGCACAGAATTGTCCTTTATTACCTTCCATCTTGGCTCAATATAACCTGAGATGTGTAACCCGAGATGAGAAGCTTACATGAAAACTTAATTTGGGGCTACTCTGTTGGGAGATATTTATCCTAGGTGTGGCTATTGTGGCCACCAAGTGGTTGTAATATGAATTGCAGAGATTTGACAGCATGTCCCAATACTGTACTGAATTCCTATAGTAAGAAACTGGAGTCCTGAGCTAACTTCAAGGAAAGGGAAGAATGAGTTCCATTTGAATGTACTTCGATATTCCTTAAAGGGGTTGTACCAGAATTTCAGGTTATCCCCTCTGATGATCTTGAGAAAGGGACTGCCATGTCCTGCTTTCCTGTCACTGCTTATCTCCCCATAGTGACATCACTTAAAATGGAGCACTGGATGCACATGTGTGGTCAACACTCCATTCATTTTAATGGGGATGATGCAAATACCCAAGCAGGTGGGGCTTGGGTGTCTTAGCGGCCCCATTGAAAGTGAATGGAGCGCTAGTGTGCTTGCATGACCAGTACTCCATTCAGTCTCCTCCTCACTATGTGGGGTGAAGTAACCGCACAATGAGGAGGACCCTGGGCACGGGACCCCTGTTCTTAAGATCGGCGGGGGGTCTCAGCAGTGAGACCTCCACCGATCATATTATCCTCTCTCCCATGGATAGGGGATAACATCAAATTCTGGTGCAACCCCCTTTAAAATGCTTCACGACTGTTGATGGTAACTTTATGCCATGCAGTCATTAAGTGTGCATGGAGAGGGCTTGGGAGCCAAGTCCACTCTAAACCCGCCGACTATCAACTGCTTTTCACAGTTGGCAGTCATTGGTGGCTGCTGTAATTGGAGCTAGCTCTGATTGCAGCAGTTATTTATTTAGACTTGGCGGTCAAAAATGACCACTCGTCTAAATAGTCATGAGCCCCTCTGCAGCGCCGTTCCATTGCAGGGGCTCACTGCAGTGGGAACGGAGCTGCTTGCTTCCTGCCGGAATCAGCTCAGTGTGGGAGAACAAACTGCTCATTGATGGAGGCCCATCAGTCGTTTGCAACTGGACGACCCCTTTAACTAGCTTTGTGGAGGTTTTGGAAAACCCCTTTAAGTTCATAGTCTGTGAGTTTCTTAAAGGGATATTCCCATCCAAGATGTTTATGGAATTACAGAAACAGACTATTGGGCTTCTCTATGCTGTTTCCGTAATTCCCATAAAAGTCAATAGGAATACACAAACAGTATAGAACAGCAAGCTACATGGTTTCTGTAACACCCGAGTTACACAAATAGCATAGGTCACTCTGCTACATGGTTTACGTAACTCCCACTGACTTCTATGGGAGTTACGGATACAGTGTAACCCAGGCAAGCTTGGCTGATTTTGTAATCATGACCACCCGACCACCACAGCAGTGTTGCCACCCCTTTAATAAAGACCAGGTTTACCCAACCACTCCTGGCTCCATTGGCAGCTTCATCACTTTTGCTTATAGCGCTATTTTTACCATCAAAGCGAATTAAATCTTGATGGAATCTGAAGGGATCCTATAAGACAAATGGTCCGTTGTATGATGCTCCGGGATGGCATTTTGGCTTCCATGATGTATGAAGACTGTGATGCAGATATGAGCAGAGCCTTAGGCTGTATGTACATGGACAAGCGCAATATCGGTCCGAAAAACTTAGCTTGTCCAAAGCGACTTTCCATGCAAGTGCAATGCAATTTGCATTAAAATCGCGTCACATTGCATCAGTGAACATGTGATTTTTTTGGACGGTTTTCACGCACGTGAAAAATCAGATGTGTTTTCAAAAGCAGCAATTAAAAATCGCACTCGCATGAAACTCACATGTACAAGTGAGGCCAGTTTCACAGGGGCAATCGCAATATCGCCGAAAGTACATTGTGGCAAAATCGCAGAAAGATACGTCCGGCAGCGATTTCTGAATCTCGCAAGATCGCAGGAGTGAAAACATCGCAGATGTGAGTGAAACCATCGGAAAGCATGGGATTCATAATTCTGCATTTTCATCGCCTGTGTAAATACGGCCTTGGACCTTATTCACACGACCGTATATATGCGGCTCTTGTAGCTGCATCCAAAAATGGCGACCATCTGAAGCGTTGGACTCCAATGTAATCATTCAGATGAGCGATTTATAGGTGCATAAAAAAAATGGTGCCGGCAAAAATAGCAGATCGGCGATCGAAAACGGCGACTGATTTTATATGGCGCGTGAAAAAATAGGTCTTGCCCTTGTACGAAACGAGGCCGTACTGCGATTTTTGCCCATGTAAAAAGACCTATAGTGAAGAATGGGGTCTATTTTTCTGAGTTTTGTGCTTTTCGCAGCGCGCAAAACTGGCAAGAATATCGGCGATGTAAATACGGCCTCAGAGAGATGAGAAACAGCATAAAGACCGGCGTGCCAATAAAACCCCAGTCATGGGGAAGTTTTATACTGGAAGTCTAGTAAACACCCGAAACAAATATAGTTCAGTCATAAAAGTAAATTGCTCTACAATAAAACAAAAAAAATGACTAAAATCCACATCAAAGACGGCAATTTCATAGAAACTGATGCAAAAGTATATTAGCTGAGCAGTTCTGATGACATTGTTAATCACGATCCATTAGTATTAATTTCACTTCTAGCCTAGTTTCGGCAATAAATGTGCCGGCATGAACTTACGCTGCTGTGTAATTACCTATAATAAGAGGAACACTTTGTTTTGATACAAATCCCACGGCCCCGCTGGGAGCGCCGCCACTCCGATCTCTCGTATTTACAAGGAATCATATTTTATAATTTAACCTAAGATGCCCTAAGTTAAGGGGGGGGGGGGGTCCCTTTAAATTTACACACTCATAGGTACTTCCAATTAAATATAAAACCACACGGTGCTCATAGATCCTCATGTTCATCATCATTGGCTTCGTCCCAATTCACTAGCAGGAACTTATTATTACTGTCTGCCATATGACAGCTATAGTAGAGCTGCAGCCCGGTCACTGGCCACCAATTCTACAAGTCTGTTAGCACATTATACTCACTTCTCTCAACTCAGGCTTAAAACGGGTGGCCCGGGTCAGGGTCTACCTTCCCAGGATCGGGATTGGCTGATGAGTGTTGTAGTCTCTTGGGGTCAGGGGCCTACCTAAAGTTCGGGTCTCAGTACTTCTTGGGGAACCTGGCGTCCATATTTTACACCCATCTCCGGACGCTCAAGAACAGCCTCTCAGCCACTGTCTAGTCTACCGATGTTAGTAACCGGTACTCCTTCTGGTTCCCTTGCTTGGTGTCACCACAGAAGCAACAGAGCCCACATCCATTATCAAACTGGTTTTATTGCAGTCTACGCCTGGCTTGTTTTCTCCCTGGGCACTGGGGTGGTGCAATCGGCGGTACTCAGTTGATCATCACCGCTACATTAACTCAAAGGCCTTAGGCTTGGCACATGAAGACCCTCACTGTCAACTCTCATAATCTCTAACTTGACTCACTCTGCCAGAGGGTGAGCCTTACTCCAACTTATAAGGCATCCTCATTGTCAGGGTGATATGGATCTTTTGGCACATTGCACTAGCCATGGGTTGTCCCTTCCAGGGTCCAGGAGGGACAGTAGTAAAACAAACATCACCAACAGAATTTATAAATACAGTACAAACAAAAACATAAATAGGTTATGCGACACCTTCATACAGGCTACATACACTTCTGCATAAAATCATGGGGAAAATTTTGCAAAAAAATACCAATTGGGATGTCAGAGGCCATAAAGAATCCCATTACAGTCAATGGGATCTATCTGGTGCTGTTCTTGTCCAATATATACCAGATCCAGCACTTCTAGCATTTTTGTTTACCTCCAAGGTCGGAGCTGGACAATGGATATATAAGTACATATATAAGCGCAGGTTTGAAAGGGGACTTAGACCATATTATTATCTGCACTTGAGGCTGTGATATGTCATCATTCCGGAAACTGGATGGCCCCCATAATAATCCATGTGGTCCATCTGGTGCTGTTCAGGACCAGCGTGTGCTAGATCCAGAACTTCCAGTATTTCTGTTCCTTGGCTTCTATAAAGAAGCCAAAAACAGAAATCATGCAAGAGGCCTTCAACATGTGTGAATGTAATTTTACCCTGGGGGGACTATTTGCTTGAAATAGTGCAGAGGCTGCTATGATCATATGATTTCATTAGCTAGCAAATTTCCTCTAGAGACATGGAAACAGCTTGTTTCTGTGTCTCTATTTTATTTTTAATATTTTGGTAAAATATTCAAGTTATTTTAGCAATCTCTCACTATAAGGGTGCGGGCAGACGAGCGCATAAACGGCGCGTTTTTGCGACCAAACGTATATACGTGACCATCTGAGGCAATGGTTTTGAATGTATTCGTTCACATGGGCGATTTTACGGCGCGTAAAAACGGTAATTCGAAAAAAAACGGAACATATGCGACCGAAATACGCGCCAACGCATATTCGATCGCCGAAAAGACCGTTTGCAAAGTAGGAACAAACGAAAATACGCTTTCTAGCTCTGGTCGTGATCGGTGAAAAACGATCGCTCGGGCGATTATACGTTGCGCTCGTGCGAACGTAAATACACCTACGCTCGTCTGCCCGCACCCTCAATCTATCAGCAGGGAGGAAGTAAAGGGCTGCAGAAATTCAGCTCTCCTCCTAATCTGCCCTAAGCTTTAGTGAATGCACCCTGCACAACCTGCAAGTGAATGAAGCTAATAAGCCAGAAAGAAAACTGTTATTTACATTGTTCATCCTTTGAGCTAATTACACCAATGTTTTTTGATAGTGTAAATATGCTGCAGAAATCACCTGTCACCTATACTGCTTTTCTTGAAATTCAATTTTAGTCCATGAGGGAATCCTGTTTGGAAATCAAGGATAATTTCTTCAAATACAAGCCCCATTATGAGTCTCTAATAGACTGCACAATAAATATTACTTCCTTCATCATTAGATAGGGCCAGATCAAGATTAGTGGAAGCCAATGGGCTAAAAAGTCGATAAAGGCCCCTTGTTTACTAAAAGTGACATATAATGCATGAGTCAACATAAATTCTGATCATATTAAAAATGGTCCATATACGTTGGTCCTTCACCTTCCTTTCACCGATACAGCAGTGCAAGATTCCAGACTATCAGAATAAAAGGGGTATTCTGGGCATTTTCAACTGATGACCTCTCCTCAACACGGAGAGGACAGAATGTCCGGTCTTGTCTGTAAAAGAAGCAGGAAATGCAATAGAAACACAACTCTTCCACTGATTTCAATGAGAGTGAAGCAAGCGCTGCCAATCCCTGCCCTGTCCGCTGATGGCGATGTCCGGCCTGTTGCATTGACAGTGGTCTGGACGATCAGCTGATGGACAGGGATCCCGAATGGTGGTTCCCTGCACATCAAATACTGAGGACCAGAGGATAAGTCATCAGTTAAAAATGCGAGGAATACCCCTTTAATTTGGCTTTGAGATTATTTTGGCAGTAATATCACTTTTAAGGAATATTTTGTACGTTCTTGTTCCTTTGAAGTTGCCCGGGCGGCTCTGCTTTGTAAAAAAGGTGCATTAAAACTGACAGGATTTCTATTCTTAGTCCTCCTGAACCCGTATAGTTATGTACTTTGTGTATTCCATAGCAATTTGCTTTTCACAGGTTTCCCCTCCAAAGCAATTTTTGTCCTTTGTAGTTTTATAAGTATATCCTAAAATATGTATGCTACCCACACTGCTGTATGATAGGAATGAATGCCACGAGCGGCATTCACACAGCTAGGCATAATGACACACGCGGTTTTATGACTGCGCATACGGAAACCTTTTTATTAATACTTGGCAAGTAACGTAGGAAACGTATACAGGAGCAAGAGGGGATATTTATAGTTGCTTAAACAGCACATACAGCCGGTCGGAGAATGCCAAAGAGACTTTTGTTTGAGACGGTTTTCCTCATGTATGTGAAGAATGAACGTTGAATCACCAGGTAAAGGCAGAAGGACAAAGGACAGACGGAGCAGACCTATACAGTCATGTGAGAAAGTAACAACTTCCACGTTAACGGAGTTCATAGGTCCAACAGTCACCAACCTGTGACATACAGCACCCGGGAATTCACTAAGTGAGTGGGATAGCGCCAGAGGCATATGTTGATGCTTCTGGGCCCCAGTGCAAAATCTGAAACGGGGCCCCCAAATATAATGCTTTATTCATAGTACTTGGTTCCCTATATGGAGAAGAGAGGCCTTATGGGCCCCCCAAGGCTCCTGGGCCCGGGTGCAACCGCATCCTTTGCATCCCCTATAGTTACGTCCCTGGCATAGCGCCTAGAACATAAGCAGAAGTTAATATTGTAATTACTTTCTCTTAGGAGATGCAAGACGTACCTGGCGCCAAGCGGGGTCCCTGTTTCAAAAGGGGACTTTCCTACTGGAACCTAAAGTCGTAGCTAGCCTTATGGTTGGTGGGTTAGTGCTATTCCACAGGGGTCCATGGATATAGTGAGCAGTGGGGACCCAAACCACTTAAATGTGGACGAGTGACAAAAAGTATAGAGAACTATAAAAGCTGTATATAAAGCAGTATAAAAAGGCTCCGCGCTCGTGACGTCCACGGGGGAAACCAGGAAATGCAGCAAAAGAGACAAGTGAAAAAACAAACAAATAAACTGACCGGGAGATGCAAGGCGCAGGTTTACTTAGTCAAATGCAATCTGCGTCCAATTTGGTGGCCCTGTTGTCCTCCGCCCAGCCATGTGACCATGCAGGACGCCGCTGTGACGTCATCACCCTACCCGGCATCCCACGGCTCCTGCACGGACCTCCCACATGTGCTTCCTAGATAAGCGGACTAATACATTATATATTCTGAGTCCCTATACATTTAAATATGCTTGATAAAGGCGCCTCAAAGCGCAGAAACGCACGCTGCATCTCACTTGTTCTTTTTGCTGCATTTCCTGGTTTGTTTGTTTGCTTTTCGTTTTGTATTCAGGAAATTTAAAAAAACCCTTTCCCCAGCGGACGCCAAGAGCGCAGAGCCTTTCTATGCTGCGTTATATACAGTTTTATAGTTCTGTATACGGCACCCAGGGGCAGACTGCAGGGTCAACTTATTTCCAGCTCCCCGCATCCTGCATTCATGCAAGGTGCAGCCCAAATCACAACTTGCAGGGCCTAGCACGCCCGACACATTTCACTACCACCACTGACCGTTTCTGACAGGTAGGTCAGCCACCTTGATTTCCACCAGCCGACAGACAATTAACACTTCAGGTTAAGGTTTGCTTAAAGCGTTCAAGGATGACTAAATAACATTCATAGCTTTATTCTAAAAAGGGTCAGTAGTGCTTAGGTAAAAAAGGAGATATTTACAGAAGGGTGAGGAGCTACAAATATACACAAAAAGGGATAAAATAATAGAAAATGTGGGTCCCACCTCCTACACCCTCCTCATGACATCACTGAACGGCTGGCTAAGTAGATATGCAGATCTTCCGGATGGAAACCCAATTTAACATTTTGGCCTTATTCCCCTAGGAGGTTCTCCTATAAGGAAGCTATGGCCGCAATGTTTCATATCATGAATTTACCTACAAGTGGATACCAAACATGATAGGTGACAGATGATTAGCTTCACAGGTATGAGATCCAGTGGGTCCCGGGGCTCGCACAGTGACGGGAGTGAATGCGCTGAGTCCGTCATACACTCGCTGCTTTGAAAATATAATTGCTGTTGAGCTGGTACCTTTCAATGAGCCATAATACCCATTATTAATCTTTTGTTTGTCCCATCTCAGTGATGGAAATCACAGTCAGCAAGTCTAGAGAATGCATGTTGGAGGGGAAGGGAGACAATGGGATCTCCTGCAAATGACTAATTCAGTTATCACTACAACAAAGGGTTTCCTTGTTGGTCCCAAAAGGAGCAAATGGGATCAAAAGCCCCTCTGGTACAGATGTGATAGGCAGCTGAATGAATATTGATGAGTTCTGCTTGGCAGGAAATACATTATCCATCTGCCTAGACTCAGCATTTCCCCCAGATCAGAAAGGCGGCAGATTGGCATTTAAAGATGGATGATAGTCTATCAGTATCATTTCATCACAGGAACAGCAAATGTATTTTTTTTTCTTCCATTTGTGGACATTTAACCCCCCTTGGGACACACGTTTCATTTTTATTCCCCCCCTCCTTTCAAAAAAATCATAACTTTTGTAACTATCCCGTGAACACATCCGTATGAGGATTGTTTCTTGTGGGATAGTTACAAAAGTTGTATGTTTCACTGCCACTATTTTATGTACCACGTAATGTATAGAAAAACCTTTTAAAAATTCTAATTGTGGGGAAATGGATATGCAGTGTGGGGAGAAATGCACATTATCTCTACCCGGCTGATCAGTATGATTACAACAAAATTATAAAAATAAAATAATAAAATATATTTAAAAAAATCACTTTCTGTCACCAGGCCAAGGCCCATTCCCCCTCCCTCCCCATCGCAGGCTCACCTCTTGTTCCTCCCCGCTCGTTTTGTACAATAGGAGGGGTGAAACATGGGCAGAGCTAAGCGCTGGTCCGCCCTGCCTACTCCCATTGATGGCTATTGACAAGGGGCGGGAAGAGGGTTGGCACTTAGCTCCACCCATGCCCCACCCCTTGTCTATAGCCATCAATGGGATAAGGCAGGGCGGACCAGCGCTTAGCTCTGCCCCATCCCCCCTCCCATTGCACAGGGGAGGAACAGAGGTGAGCCTGCGAGGGGGGAGGAGAGCAGAGGGAGGGAGTTTAGCAGCCACGCTACTAAACTCCATCCCACCTATGGCCGCTGCCATGGGCTTCCATAGGAGTCCATGCAGCGGCCGACATATTCTCAGCCCAAAACACAGTTCCAGGACTATGTTTTGGGCTCAATGTAAAAACGCCCGGTGCGATATTGGCTTGCCCGGGCGTTTTTACGTCTCAGAAATACGCCAATGTGATCTGTTCAATTGGAATCCAATGCATCAGATCACAGCGCATATCGGCCGGCTGATATGCACTCATGTGAAAGAAACCTAAAAGAAAACTAGTGATTTCTGGTAGTGCTGTGGTAATATGAACGCTGCGCTGTGATTGGTTGCTATGGGCAACAAATATAGTTTTGCTTTTTGACTGTTTTTATCCATGTCAATTTTCATAGGAAACCAGGCAAAAAGTACTAAAGCTATTGAGGAATGTCTGGGTTTCCTAGCGAGAATTTAACCCTGTATAAATTGTGACTACTTCCCCATATAAGCCGCCACATCTACATGGAAGCAAGAATTTACCATGTTAGTAGGTTTTTTGACTGCTTTTTTGTTGTTGTTTTTTAGTCATGTTGAAGATTTTTATCTATTTACTTATCTAAAATCTTAAGCAATGACAATCTATCAAATACTCGGCGTGCTCCACTGTGTGGCATTCTAGACTTTAGTAATAAAATAAAACACTGTGACTGCCCGTATCACTTGTGTTTCAGGACAAATAAAGAAAAAATTGTGCTCACATCAAAAAAAACACCAAAAATGTGAGCCAAAAAGTTGCTCTAAATTTAAATGTTATATGGCCGTTAACTTCCGTAATTCTACACCTAAGAAATCGGGAGGCATTTAAATACATAACATAGTGTAGAACAATGGACTTGAAAGCACAACTTTCTTTCTTAACATAATACATAAGGTATAAAGTGGAACACATTGGCGCAGCAGTGACAGACGGAGGGGGAGGCAGTTCAATCCTGCAGATCTCCAACTTACTTAACAGAAATATTAATTACATTTCGCTCCATAGGAGGCTCATAACTTCAACGGTAAAACGTTCCGAAGCAATATTGTGATTTACAAAAATACTTATTAACTGGAATTACAATATAAATTCGGCTGATTGTCTCGTTAATGCCGGCGTCAATAACACAGATCAGCGATGACAAGGCAATCAGTCTCAGTGCATAACAAATTGGGGCAATATCTAGGAGGAATCTCCATTCTTCTAAGAAAACCATATGATGAGCTGATTTCCTCGTTCACAAACACTACCAACCAGGGGCGTAGCTAGAGGCCAATGGGCACGGGTGCAAAAGTTTATCTTGGGGCCCCCAAACTTCTCTTAATGCCTTAACGCAGAGGCGTAACTTGAAGCTTCTGGGGCCCAATGCAAAATCTGTAACAGGGTCCCCAACTATAATGCTTTATTTATAGTACTGGGCTCCCTATATGGAGAAGAGAAGCCTAATGGGCCCCCTAAGGCTCCTGGGCCCAGCTGCAGCCACATGCCCTGCATCACCTATAGGTACGCCAGTGCTACCAACCAATAAACACTAACTAAGCATCCTAACCCAGTCTAGGATGCACACAACAGTGCATAAACTGGGCTGATTGTTGAAAGCATACATCCTTCTTTAGCATTGCCAATTCCAGAGTCTTTGGTTGGAACGGCCACACCGTCGATGCAGAACCACCTCACACGCAAAAGTACATGGAGTACACTGACCGTCTCTCTGGAGTAAGGCCTCCGAGATCAATAACCAAAGCTTCCTCAATTCTTTAGTCATGGACTTTCCTGATGATAGCCCACTGTCTCTCTCTTGTTCTACTTGGCTGACGCCCATCTCCTCCGCACACAAAGGGGCATTTACAGAGCATTTTGCATCAGAATTCTGGCATTCAAATTCACATTTTGTCAAAAGCCCCATTTCTGTAAAAATGTTGTGACTTTTTTGCTTTTTGTGATGGCCTCAGCACTTTCATGAAAAGTTGGCATGGCTTGTAGGGAAGGAGGTCCAACATATTTAAGTATAATTCACACTAGAAACTGGAATAAATTATTTCTACGCCAGCCTCTAGCACCTAATATATGGAGAGGCCTCCGCCACTTCATATATTTATGACATCATGTGCCGGTGGAAATTCTACGAATTCCGGCGTTGGAAATGGCAGTTTTAATACATTCCTCCCATGGACTCTGACTTGCTTCCAGACTTATGCATGGGAGAAGGTATCATTCCGGTAGCGGCTCTCTGCTTCGGACTTTAGCTTTCTCTTTCCTTCACAGCAGCTTGTCTCTCACTGGCAGCAGCAGGGTAGGCTTAATATGGTTGCAGCATTCAAATTGACTTCCGATTCCAGCTGATGATTCTCTCATTATCGCACGACTCTCCACGGGCTGTTTCTCTAGCTGTGACGGACTTCATGCAGTCTTTCGTCGGTGTCTGTGTCATACATACACGAGCCAACGGCTCAGAAGACGAGGCCGGGTGGTGAACCGGCCGCCTGCAGTCCAGACCAATCACCAATAGAAAACATTTGGCCCATTATGAAACAGAAAATCCATCAAAGACGACCGAGGATTGCGGAGCAGCTAGAATCCGACATCGCACAAAAATGGGCGACATTCCTCTCCCGAAACTCCAGCAGTCGGTCTCGTCACTTCCCAGAAGAGGGGCTGCTACACACTGGTGGACACGGCCGCGCCCCAACTTTTGTGAGATGTGTTGCTGCCACCAATTTCTAAATCAGTTAATCTTTTTAAATGAAATGGAAGCTTCTGATATGCTTATGTTCTGCTGTGCACAAAATATCATTCGATGAGATTTCCATTTCTTTGCATTCTTTTTCTCTTTACATTTATTTACATTTTACACAACGCTCCAACGTTTCTTGGAATTAGGGTTGAATATAGTTTTTGGCTCGGGGGGAACCAAAACTTAATAAAATAAATAACTTGGAAAACCCCTTTAACACCTCAGTGACAGCCCCATTGCCTTTTTACATCCTGGCTTGCTGGGCTTTACCCCCCAGGGCCAAAAAACACAGTGGCTCTGGGGATTAAAGCCACGGGGCCTGTGGATGTGACAGCTTCATTATGTCGGCGGAGGCCAACAATGAGGAGCTGTCAGGGGCTGCAGTGAGCGGTTTCTGGTCATGCGATCGCCAGTATCCACCGGATAACAGTGATTGCATACAAGTGAATGAAAAGTAAATAAGAGTAAAGGATTCAGCTTCCCCCATGGATCGGATTCATGAGGGGAGCTGAAAGTACTCACCCCCATCCTCCCTGATGTTCTGGTGCTTTCAGAACCTTACGTCGCCATCTGCGCATGTGCGCCAGTCGTCATACGTCGGGCACATGCACAGAAGGGCTCACGGCCCAGGAAATGTAAAATGTCTCTGGCTCCCGGTTAATATGTGTAGCCGAGAGCAGAGCGATGTCACCGGGGACCGCTGTCCAATGGATAACAGCAATCATTTGCAAGATTAAAAAAAAAATGCAAGAAAAGGAAAAGTTTAAGTTTTATCTTCCCTTACAGGTAATATCCATGAGGGGAGATGAAATTATGTACCTAAGGCCCCCAAATGTATCTGTGGACCCTACCCCGGCTTCTGCGCACATGTTTGTCACCAAAATGGTGGACGCATGTGCAAAAGCCGTGGATTGCCCAGGTAATATAAAATATACTTGCCCCTGGCTACCAAATGTAGCCGAGAGCCTGGAGATTTCACGGTACGCGTTTCTTGGTCACGTGATCATCGCTATCCAATGGAAAATGGTGATCACGTAAAAGAAAAAGAAAAGTTAAAATTTCACCTCCCATCACAGATCCAATCCATGAGGGAAGGTGCAATTACTTACCTAAGGCCTCTGGCCATGTTCCCCCAATGGGATCTTTATCCGCGGACCTTTCCCCAACTTCGGCACATGCGCCCGTCGGCAAAATAGCGGACATAAGCACAGAAGCTGGGAAGAACCTGGGAAATTTAAAATCTCCTTGCTCCTGGCTACTAAAGGTAGCCGAGAGCCTGGAGCAGTGACCAAGGGCCGTGCTGAGCGGTTGGCAGTCATGTGATCGCCGTTATCCAATGGATAATGGTGATCACGTTAAACTTAAAACACAGTTGAAGTTCAATGCTTCTTTCGGTTTGGGCCCCGTTGTGCATATGGACATAATATAAGGGCCACAATGGATGTGTTTCTGAACAGAGGATAAACAGGGGGATCCATTTTGCCATTCCTATGTGTGCTGTACAAAAACAAAAACATATTTAAAATGACACCATTGCCAAAAAAGGAACATCAACTTTTTTCCTTCTTAGATTCATTCAAAAACTGAGTACAGAAATACACAGTAAACCCTTAGATGAATTCATTAAGGGGTCTTGTTTTGAAAATGGGGTCATTTGTGGGGGTTCCCTGTCGTTTTTGCTGCTCAAGGGTTCTATAAGTGAGTAATGAGCCCTAAAACACCTTCAAGCAAAATGTCTGTTCTGAAAGCTGCTCCTTTCAGTTTGGGCCCCGTTGTGCATACAGACATAATATTAGGGCCACAGTGGGGATGTCTCTGAACACAGGACAAACAGGGGGATCCATTCTGGGGTGAAAAATCCTCATTTTCATGTGCACTATAGAAAAAAAGTGTCCTTAAAATGACATATTTGCAAAAATATGAAATTTTATTTTTTCTCCTCTAAATTGTATTAAAGGGGTTGTCCCGCGCCGAAACGGGTTTTTTTTTTTTCAACCCCCCCCCCCCCCCGGTCGGCGCGAGACAACCCCGATGCAGGGACCTAAAGAATGCTTACTGGAGCGCTTACCTGAATCCCCGCGCTCCGGTGACTTCTATACTTACCGGTGAAGATGGCCGCCAGGATCCTCTTCCTCCGTGGACCGCAGCTCTTCTGTGCGGTCCATTGCCGATTCCAGCCTCCTGATTGGCTGGAATCGGCACGTGACGGGGCGGAGCTACACGGAGCCGGCATTCTGCACGAGCGGCTCCATTGAAGAGAGCAGAAGACCCGGACTGCGCAAGCGCGGCTAATTTGGCCATCGGAGGGCGAAAATTAGTCGGCTCCATGGGAACGAGGACGCTAGCAACGGAGCAGGTAAGTATAAAACTTTTTATAACTTCTGTATGGCTCATAATTAATGCACAATGTATATTACAAAGTGCATTATTATGGCCATACAGACGTGTATAGACCCACTTGCTGCCGCGGGACAACCCCTTTAAGGACTGAAAAGAAGCTCTTGGGTCTAAATCCTCCTGACCCCCATAGTGAATACATTAAGGGGTGTAGTTTTTAAATCGGGGTCATTCATGGAGTCTCTATCACTCTGATACCTAGGAGCCTTTGCAATCTTGGCTTGGTGCAGGAAAACAAAGTGTTGATAATCAATGGAATTTGTAAATTTGTAGATCTCTTAAATGATTAAAAAATGTTTTTCCAATGTGCTTCCAGAATAAAGTAAACAGACGGAAATATGTATCTTATCAAAAATGTGTACAGCATTGCCTATATTTTACATATTGCAGTTGAAAATGTGAAAAAAATGACAATTTTGTCCAAATTTTCCCAATTTTGGTGCTTTTAATAATGTTGTATTGCAGCTGATCCCCAATGAAGTAAACACAAGACAAATAACATGCAGCAGGGTGGCCTTGTTTCCGGGGAGGAGGGAGGAGCGTCCTGTAGAGCCCCTCTATTAACCCTTTCCTCCGTCTGTCGTACAGCGGTGTTGCGGTAAAACGGATTTCTTTAAATGTTGATAAAGTTCTATGAAGTATTTGCAGTTTTTATAATATAATAGACTCCGCTGTTCTCGTACAAAAGGCCAAACTTATTAGTTTGTGATTTATGTGGACAAATTCCACTGCAGAAAGAAAAATTACTTAATTTACCATTTTCCCAAAGATAATTCTGTAATATATTCGGCTGTGAGGACCTTTAGGCGGCTGCAGAGGTGTTCACGCCTTGTAATCCCATCATTATTAGAACTGTGTAGAACGAGGTCTCCCAATATCAGTAAAGCACAAACAAACATGAGGCTACGGGCCGAGGAGTGGAGGCACAAGTGCTTCCTATGTGTTGTGCATATGGTGCTGCATTACCACATAAGCAGTCATATTACCCCGCGCCCTCCTTCCTCCCTGCTCAGCCATCAACCCACTTCTTCCTGGGGCTTCTTCTCACTTTCCAAGATGCCTGAGACAATTCTTAGACTACCCAATGCACACTGAGAACTGCTGGCATTAATAGTCTGAGACATTACAGGCTACTGTGATTGGCTACTCAGAAGAACAGCTCTGACCAATCAGAAAGCAGCATGCAGTGACTGACTACCGATACCCAGTCTGCACTGCGGCCATCTTGGAACACATTAAAAAGGGCCCTAGAAAGAAGTATATTGGCAAATGAAGCAGGAGAAAGGGGCACCAGTGAATATAACTCCCAATTCCAGTTTCTTGACAAACTGGGACTGAAGGATTGCTAAATAGGGGAGCGCATTACCTAGGATTTTATTTTTACTCTTTTCTTCTAATCAGCTATTTTTTAAATTTGTTTTTGCAGTTTTTCTTTTAATTCCATATTCTGTACAAGAGTAAGGGGTGTGTGTGGGGGGGGGGGGAGGAGGGGCATCTTACTTAACCTGCAGTAATTTGCAGATTTGATCTACAGCAGTCACATGATCAATAGAAAGTGTAAGCCTAGACATGACTCCTTGACTTCTATGGGAGTTTTCACAGCATGTGACATGGGTGCAGCTACAAGGCATTAATCTGTTTCACTCACTCACTCTTGCACTCACCTTCCACTATATTATACTAATCATGGTATGTTTAAATATGAAGATTTATGAGCTGGGTTCATAATTCACGGTCATCTGGACACGAGGAAGGTATCTGCTGAGTGCGTCCCGAAATGTTTGCCAACAGATCACAACGGAGCCCCAGTGCAATGGTTTTCTGCATCCAAAAAGGTTCAGAGTGCAGGATTCTTCATCCAAGGTTCGGACATGTGTCTTTTGGTATGAGGATGGAATACTATGTGTAGATTACCTTTCGAAGGGGTCTACTATCATAGCTGTGCAGTTCACAACACTTCTGGAGAAACTGAAGGAGGCACCAAAGTCTAAAAGACGGAGAAAGTTGACCCAAGGTGTTGTGTTCTTGTACAACGATGCCCCGTCTCACACAAGAATAGGTAAAGCCTGCGGTGTGAACAGGTACCTGTTTTACAAACTGGGGTAATGCACTCTGTCTTTTGCAGGGACTCACTCCTTACATCCACACTCCAAATGCTGCAGGATGTCACTCTTCTTCCTCCATCTTCACCTACATGGAAGCTGAAGGTGCTTCCATGCAGCTCTGTGTTAGCACTCTCTGGGGTCCCTGAACAAGATCGCACTCACAGATTGAAGATAGAACTCCTTTTCCCGCTCTCAGACACTCCTATTTATACCTTTTCTTATACCACATGACACAGTAAGATAGATACATTCAGCAGCAGAGCTGACAGGCAATGATTTTATTAAAGTTAACCCTTCAGATGCTGCAGCTGTGCAACATAAATACAGAAAATGACAAGACAGCTCTGCACAGTGCATCCACATGAGACAGAACATGTATGACAATGATGGAGGGGACCAGGATGGTGTTCTGGGCCACTACACAAGTGCCGGCTGCATCCTCTGGGGAAGGAGGACTGATAGTCCTTCTGAGTCAGGACCGCGGGCCGCATATATTGATGAGGTGCTTCATATCCAACTGGTGGCCCTTGAGTTGACACGTGATTTAGAATAGCTAAAATTTCATTGTTCTATGTCAAAGCCAGGGCCTTATCAGCAGCCCGTGGTACACCTAAATAGCAATCAGCCAATCACAGAGCTGTCTAGGATATTCTGTGATTTATGGCACCACACCTGCTCACAGGTTGTGTGAGGTATTGCAGCTCGGCTCTGGGCTGGACACAATGCATGGACGTGTGGTGCTGGCAGAAAGTAGCCATGTTTATCTATTCGTGTAGAGCCTCTTTGGGGTGACTCGGCGCGGCGGCCACGAAGCCTAATGTACAAAATGGTAGAGAATGTGTAATTTAATTTCTAATATTCAATTAAGTGACAAGTTTAGAAGATGAAATATGTTGTGAAGACCAAATGGAGAGATAAGGGACACTAATTGTCTGCTACAACACAGGCAGTTAATACAGCGACTGGAAAAATTGTGCTTAAGCGTGTGGATGGCGGCGGCGGCGGAGATTGATGTCTCTTTCTGATCTTCCCATGTCTTTTCATTATTTAAATCAATAAGTGCGCGTTTTAGCTTTGAGGCATCGCTCTAATTAGAACCTCCCCGGGGCCTTGTTTACAAGGGAGATATAAATCACGTGGCCATTCTTGGTCGCAGCCACTAAGAAAGCGTTCGCCGTCTTAAGCCGATTACTTACATCCCGGCAGCTGCAGACTGACTGAGGACGATCCGTATTTATGGCTAACTGCATACATTAGCGCTTACATTGTAATCGCCGGGTTCAGGGGCAATAAGGTAATGATGTAGGCATTGTATACATCAGGCCGCTGAGCCTTTCGTGGCTGGGACTTGTAGTTCCACACTAGCCATTCGTGTACGGATAAGGCTGCTCTCGCACGGCGTTAGGGTCAGTTCAGAGCCTCCGCCTCTCTGCTCTGCTCAGAAATATAACGGAAAAATACGGGGTTTTTTTTCCCATTGATTTCAATGGAGTTTCAAAAAAACGGAAAAGGTTCCAGTTTTTTGGATGGAAACATAACTCTGCAGACTGTTCTAGTTTCCAGTAAATAAAACAACAGAAACATAGCGGTTCAGACGCAAATGGGGGCTTTTCTGTTTGCTTTACATTTTTTTTGAAACCTCAATGAAATAATTGGGAGAAAAAACGGATCAATTTTTTTCCGTTTTATTTCCAGCCCTGAACTGACCCTAACGCCGGTGTGAGCGCAGCCTTATCCGTACACAGTCTGACTTACCACATTATTATTTCTAGTTAATGATTTTTCTAGTTTCATATAATTAACCCCTTAGGCCACCTGCACACAGGCGGGTTTGCATTGCGTAATTTGGAGCAGGTGTTCGCCTCCGGATTCCGCAGCAAATACCTGCCATAGCATGTTATGGAAAAGCGATTTTTCCTGCCCATGCGTAGAAATCAATTGCGATTTTCCATTCGCAGGGGGGGGGGGGGGGAATTGCAGCAAGCTCTATTCCTAGGTGGATTTTGCACAGATGGCTTCCATTGAAGTCAATGGAAGCAATCCGACATGTCACAAGCTGCAGTTTTTGTTGCTATCAGGTTGGGGTACATATGGCCTTTTTAATTACTTTTATTACGTTCTGTTGTGTGGCGAATGAACAAAAAAAGAACTTGTCACAGATGCAAATATGCAAACATGTTTTTAAATTATTTTTTTAACCAAGGAGGGGAAGTGCGCAAAAGTTTATTTTTTTTTTAAAGATATTTTTGGGGGTTTTTTTTGCATTGATCACACTGATAATATGTTGCAGTACTCCTGTACTACAGTGCATTACTGCTAATCATGGCAGTCAGCGGCCCTGACAGGCACGCATGGCATTGTCTTGCGTCCATTTGCCATGGCAACAATCATCATTCTGCAATCACATAGCAGAGGGCCAATGATGTCACAGAGGGAGCACCCTGCATTTGTGAACCCTATACATGATTGCGGCATGTAAGGTGTTAACAGCGTGGATTGGCGTTCCCACCGATCCCCGCTGTTGCATTGGGAGGCCGGCTGTCAATGGCAGCGGTTCAGAAGCTGAGCCCACACCATCCATAGGACATACGTTCTGTCTCAGTAACTGCTTCCCACCTAGGACGTAGATTTACATGCTGGGACGTGAAAGGGTTAAAGAGCGGTTTAGGTTTATTTAATAAAAGGGTGGGGGGTAATGCTGAGTTTACATATAAAGATAAATTGAAGAAAAGTGAGCGACAAGCAAGTAAATAGCGACTGATCAGCGTTTGCAGGATCGGCTTTTACACGTGGCGATAATCGTGCATTTCCGTTGGTTTCTGCGCTCTCATTGGCTCGGCCTCGCCGGTCGTTACCCTTCACTCCGCACTCTCATCTTTGGACGATTTGATGATTTTCTGATTCTTCTGTTCACTTTTCCATTGAGTAACGATCCCCTTTATGTCGGTATAAAAGATGCGATCAATGACAAACCCACAAAGTCTCATCCGCTGGACGCATCAACGCCACGTGATCATTGTATATATCCGCTTGATACAACGACTAATCACATGATCAGCCCGTGTAAATGGACCATAAGACATTGATGATCTATCGATATCTGATTGTGGGAATCCAGCCCTTGAGATCTCAAACAATCAGGGTAGTTCCACGCAGGCAATCGCGATTGTGCTGTAAGAAAATTGCGCCTTTGCTCCCATGATTTTGGGGCCCCAATGCTTTTTTTTAGGATGATCTCGTATGGCATTGCTGCCGCCCACAAAAAAATGGTGCAATAAAAACGCACGATTTTTTATTGCGACAGTCAATAGGACTTTCTAATGTTAAAATCGCATCTTAACGGAAGTTTGTTGTGTTGCGATGCAATAAAAAGGACGCTCCATAGGGAAACATGGGAGATTTTAAAAATCGCACATCGCAGAAAGATAGAGCATGCCGCTCGCATGAAACCACCCTCAGCGTTTGAAGAGTGCGGTGTCATGTCAGTGAATGTTATTGAGCTGCTATACCAGGCACTACCACTACGAAATGTACAGTGCTGTGCCTGGTATGCAGTGAAGAGGCTGTGGCACTGGCCTGAGCACTGTGGCCGATTGAAACAGGTGATTGGGGGGGGGGGGGTCTTGAGCATCAAACCACCACAAATCAGGTTTTGGTTAACTATACAGAGGATCACTGAATTTCCGAACTTGGGCTCATGTGATAGCCAATGTGATAACTAGTAAAAGTGCAAATTACTTTAAATACCTAAAATTATGCTTTTGGGCTGAAAAGTTCTTCTAATGTGCTGGCCACTAGGAGTCTCTGTTCCTTCTAACTGTTGTCAAGTGAAGTCCATCTCAAGGTACAAAAGAACCAGGTGGAAGAGGGTCATGATTCATTCTGTCTATGGAAGTCTATGGAGAGAAGAGGGAAGAAGAGAAGGAAGAGAAAAGCAGAGATTTACACAGACCTGCAGCAGCAGCTAACTTGTGTCTACAACTACTTAAATCACAGCTACACTGCTCAGTACTACTGTATAATGTCCTTCATGATGCTGTTATAGATGAGGGTGTGCTACAGAAAAATAGGTAAATGGAGATCCAACATGTAGTAGCATAGATGCTGGGAGCCATGATGCCAGGAGAATGGCACCTGACCACTGTGGTCTTTGATTGGCTGCGGCAGTCAGGGGGTTCCAATTCTACAACAAAGACCAGGAGGACTGAGGGGTTGCAGCCTGCAGCGCTGGATCACTGGGGCAGAAGGCTAGTAAGTTTTGCTACTTTAACATATGTGCATCTATAATTACAAAATCGTCTGGCCATCCGGCTACCCCTTTAAGAAAAAAATCACAACAAATAATGTTTTTCAACATACAATACTTTTTGCCATTTTTTTCATATCAGAATTGCCCCTTTAAGTCTGAGCCGTACTCACAGCACCGTTAAGACTTTTCTAAGTGGCGTTAACATTTCCTGCCGAATCATCACATTTTCCGTTTATTTTTCACCTGGCTTTAGACTCATTTTCAATATCTCTCCTTCTATATCATATGGAAGCCTCCTATCAGTAGCTGCCATGATGAACTCCACACTGCTCTGACTGAGGCAGAACTCCCTGTCAAGAAAATTAGGAGATAATTAGAATGGCGGCGGTGGAAATAAATGTCACAGTAGGAGAAATTTAACCGAATATGGGGAGAAAACAAGAAGAATTGGGCAAATGGCTTCATATTATCCTTTGCTGTAGGTTTCGGCAGACATCTGATTCCCGGCTCTGTATGGGTCCCGGCCTTCAGTGATATATTGGGTAATTCTGATTTTGCTAGTATGTCTTGGGCTAATTAAATGCATTGCGTTCTATTCAGAAATGTCACAATTGATTTGTCTTCTGCTGGAACTGACTTTATTTCAATCTTCTGAAAAAGGGTTTTATGAGCCCCAGATAAGCTATTGCCGAGCATTCATCTCCCGGGGCTCCGGGGGCAGTGCGAGGATAGCCCAATATCTAACATTCAATATACATTTATTTTTAGGCATTTTATGTATTTGTTCTGGGAGGTATATCTGGAGGTTGTAGAAACCACAAGCGGCTCTATTATCATGCCACAAAAAAAAGAGAAAAAAGTATCACTAAAAGCCGTCGCGATGTAATAGAAAATGACATTGTCAGTAACCAGCCGGGCCGATCCCCCCGGGGGGAAGGATCCAGACATTTAAATAGATACATCCCGTAAATTCTACAGCGCCATTCTTGTTTAAATGAAACGCCATGTAGAGTTTGCATTTACGATGGTAATAAGGCTATTATGATCGGGTCAGATCAAAGGGGTTCATTATGCAAAAAAAAGGAAAAAACATTCTCGCTCGTCAGCCCGCCGCCTATGTGCTGTTTTCAAAAATCAACTGTTTAAGTTTACGCTTTGTTTTCCTATTTGGCATTTTTATGGGGGCTTTATATCATCTTCTAGATTTCCCCTGTGCTTTATGAGGAATATTAGAAAGTTGTGTTTGATAAAATGAAATGGGCAGACTGTTTATTATTTGCTGTCAAATTCTATGTTTTGCTGTTTTTAAAATGATTAAAATGGCAATACATGGCGCTCGCTCATTTTATAATATCGCATGGAACAAAGGAAGCGGATCCTCACTTTTTTTTTTTTCTCTTCTCCTCGAAATCACAGTGCAATTTCAGTTAGGTTTTATAGAAAAGAAATTCCAGTGTGGTTGTGGCTGATAGATGGGGCAGTAGATATTTGGCCATAAGGGACCTTTCACACGGGGCGGAATTACACCGCAGGACGCAGCCAAATCTAACTGCAGATTGTGGAATTGCAGGCCATTAAACCATTTTCAATTCTGTATCAAAATCTGCATGTAGTCAAGACATATACGTTAAGTGGCAATCAATATGGCCGCCAGAAGGCCAAATTAAAGCGTACCGGAGTTTTCAGCAAATTTTCTAAAATACACCAGGTTCTCCTTACCCTTATTTGCTGCTGTTTCATGTCTGTAAAGTCTGATTTCCAAAAGGTCTTCCCTATTTTTCTGTTGCTCTGCTATTCTAGAATTCTGACAGTAGTTCATTGTCCTGAACTTCCTTGCCCTGACTTTCCATGCTGCATTGCATAACCTGTGGTCCAATCAGCAGGGGGGCATTATGTGAATACCCACCCCTCTTCTGTCCCAGGACAATTCAGGCATTCTTAAAAAGTGGTGAGTTAACCCAATATAACGTATGTACATAGATATCCCCAGGAGAGGCAGATTGTTGAGATCATCAACTCAGTGTCTGCTGATCTGTAAATCTGCAGCCTCTGAGTGCACAGGAGTACCCCTCTGAATATAGCTCCTCCCCTAATTGCTAAGAAAACTTCCCTGTTTATTTGTTACTACAGACGTTCTGTACCTAATGACAGAGAGTGGATTGCAGAGAAGCTAGAAGGGAGACCCCAAGTAGCAGCCACTTCAAACTTGACTTACAGAGGTAAAGCAACAAATTTTTTATAAATTCTTTATTTTTGAAAATGTGTGTTTAATCCAAGATTTCTTATTCTAGCTCTAAATATCTTGTTCTAGTTCAGGCTGTTTAGTCAGCATTGATTGTTTCTTGGTTATTCTTACTCCAGTCTTTGTCCCTTAGTCTGTGGTATGTCTTACCTTTACCTGTTTATTTCCATCTGTCTTGGTTCATATTTCAGTATTACTTGTTACTTTCTTGTCTGGGCTCTAGTGCGCTCTTTGATCTCATGGATAGTATTTCGGACAGGAATACCAGTAAGGACAATTTAGGGTTACTAAGGGACAGTGGTGTCTGATGTTGAGGGATAGTAGTAGGGAGAGATTAGCAAAAGACACAGGGAGAGCTAGCATTAGGAATGACCCTTCTCTGGTCATTATTTCAGTTCCTTATTGTCTTCTCCAGTCTCTACTGCCAGCTTCATCATATTTATCATCATCATCATCTGAATGCCCTCTGCCCTGTTATCTAATGGTGAGTCCCTAGTATCATTTGTGCTTTCACCGTGTTGTTACGTGTTTCATATCAATATTTCTTGGAATGTCCATTAGTTACACTGTTCGTCTCTATGGTAAGTTCCTGGGGTATCTGGGTACTGGGAGACTCTGTTAGTACCCAGAAAGGACCACTGCTAATTAGTGTCAAGCTAGTATTGTTACAGCATGCAGCGCTAGTCTTCCTTTAGAAATGATGGATACTGCAACGGAACCCCAACTGACCCAACTGTAAGTCAATAATGCCGATCTGCTGCAGGTTGTATGATGGATTCGGTAATTAATATAAGCCACGATGCTAATGTAAGCAAAGCCTTAAAGGCGCTGTCCCACTTGGACAAACCTTCCACTCCAGAAAGACCTGCTGGCAATCAGATGATCACTGCGAGTCTGGCAAACTAGTGAGCAGCTGTGATTGTCAGGGGAAGCGGCAGGCAGCTGCATATTTGATTTCTTCTTGTACCTACTTAAATGAATTGGAAACAATGTGATACATGGTTCTAGGTCCTCAAGAACAGGTGCCTCTCTTGTAGCAATTCTCTGCTTGAGCTAATTGAAGATGGGTTTTGAGTGTATTTCCATCCATTATGTGATCTATATCCCCTAGTATATCTTACTTCTCAGTACAATTAACACTTTACTATCTGTACCAGATGCAGATTTTGTCAATATCTAAAGGCCTCCAGATACCCTTTGCTGATTTCAAGGCTGCAAGAAGGCTGTGAACTGCCAGAGGGACTAAAATGGTTGCAAGATGCACTTTGACATGGATGATGACTCGATGAACTGTCATGCCTTTGGGAGCACCTATGGTGACATCTAGATCTGTGCATTCAACAAGCTAAGTGTCTTGAATGACTGGAGGTGGAGTTCTGCGAATTCTCAAAAGTTTTTTTGTTTAACATTTGGTCTGAACCAAAGAGTGTATTTTTCCCCTGTTTCACATGAGCATATAACAGTTTTTAGGTATATTATATATGTTCCTGATATGGATTAATAGAAAGTAAACTAAATTGATCGGCTGATGGCTCAAGTATAAAAGCCGGTTCCTATTCCAGAGCTAGAATGGGACTCAGCAGTTTTTTGCAGAGAGTCTTGTGAGGACTGAGCTGCCCCGATGTTTCTGCAGAGCTATGTTTTCCTGTACCAGAGAGAGAAATAGCGTAACTCAGATACCTGGAGTGACACTACCCAGGTGTTGCAACATGAATGTCAGAGGGAGGTTTGCCAATCATCTATGGAACATTGGCTGCAATTATTATTGACCACAAGTGCCAAGCTATTAGAGATGAGCAAGCACTCAAATGCTCGAGTCCGCGTTATTCGAGTCGAGCTTTTCGTAAATTTCGAGAGCTCTACTCGAGTAATGAGCCCCATTGACTACAATAGGAGACTCGAGCATTTTTGTATGTGGGATGTCGAGCTTTCTTTTTTCTAGGTTCGTCTCTCTCTCTCTCTCTCTCGCTCTCTCTCCTTCCTGCCCGACAAAAAGTTTGCCAATGATGCACGCTGCATCGCGGCAGGGAGGGGCCAAAACAGGCATGTCACAGCGGGGAGGAGCCAAAAACTGGGGTGGGGTCGAAACGATTTGATGCTCATTCGAGTAATGAGCACCATCGAATATGCTAATACTGGAACGAGCATCAAGCTCGGCAGAGTATGTTTGCTCAAATCTACAAGCCATCGTCGGGAGAAAGACCACCAGTGACAGAAGATAGTATGTGGATATTCGAGCCTAGCATCACCAGGCTCATCACCGGTAACACGGATTATTTTGACTTCAGCATTGCATAAAGTTACTGTGCTGATAATTTGTCCAGTGGACGGTGACTGTAGATTTCAATTAGCAGATTTAGCCATTTGGTTACCGAAGTTCCTACAAGACTAAGTTAGGCCCCCTCACACATGGCATCAGTAAAATGCCACGATTTTTATCAGTATTTTTGAATGGAGGGTCCTGCGCTCGACAGCACTTTTTAATGCACCCCAACATTGTGATAGTCGATGAGGTGCATTAAAAAGTGCAAAAACGCGCCAAAACACAGCAGACAGCGCTCGAAAATCACAGTGTTAGAAATGCTGCATTCGAGCACAGATCAGCGAGGCCCTATTGAAATTAATGGGAGCGTTGTACCGCGATTAGCGCGGTGTTCAAAACGCCATGGTAATCGCGATAATAAGCGCATGTGTGAGAGTGGCCTTACTTCAGAGGAGACTCCTATTTTCAACCACCATCTGTGGCGCTATTTACCCTTCACCTTGATTAACCATTTACTGACTGTAATAACTTTATACTGCTTGCACAATATTAAGGGCATCCAACTTAAATGGTATGGCGCTAATCAAATGTCAGTCAACTGTATCGCATCCAGATAATACGGTTGTAGGTTATCGCCATATTATCGTACGCTCAGTAAAGCATTGTTTATTCAACTCAACTGGTGTAAAGCCTCTCCACAACCGGCGTCACATTCTGCACTTCTCACCTGTTTTACAGTTGCAGTCACAATTATTCATCCCTATTGCAGATCACATTTATAAATCTTCAGCTGTTTGTAAAAAACAATCATGCAAAACAATTTGAATAACTCAGCACAACTAATATAACAAGTAGTTTCTCCAAATTTAACACAAAATGCCACTTTTACTGAAGTTGCAGAATTATTCACCCCCTGAACAGAATCCCTCATAAAAGCACACATTTAAAAAATCAGTAGTTGTCTCAAGCACACCCGATGTAATCAAGGGCTTCATTAGTTGCATCAGGTGTGCTTGAGATAAAACACATCAAATACTGGAACTGGCAAGAGCTTTGTTGATTTTGACATTTGACTGCATATTAGAATTATGGCTAAGTCGAAAGAGTGGTCCAAATAGTTTTTGGTCCTTCCAACAAGACAATGATCCCAAGCACACCTCAAAGTCCACCAAGGCTTCGTTTCAGAAAAAGTCATTGAAGATTCTGGTCTGGCCTGACTTGAAACCCCCATTGAAAATATTTGGTGGGATGTGAAGTAGAATGTAGCAGCACGCAAATCCAAGCATACAATCTTGGGAAATATTAGGGAAATAGCGCCCTCGGCAGGACATGTTAAAGATACGATATGTAATAATAGGTAAATTTTAGAAAATGGAGTGAGCAGAAGAGGGGCAAGTCACCCTGCGCACCAGAAGGCCTGCGTGGTCTTGTATATGCTATTCTTGGTTGACCCTGTCCTAGACATCCATTAGTGGAGAGCATTGGTCCCGGCGACCATTTGTCCGCGATGGAGCCGGTATGAAATGAACACAAGAATGAGGGACAAACATGTGTTGGACAGAGCTTCGGGGAACGTACAGGGATGTATATGGTTAGCAATAAAAATATAAACAGACTTCACCAAGGGTTTTTTGGAAAAACCTATCCCCCTCATTCCGAGAGTGCCTTCACATAATAGTCTGATGCGAGCATCAATCTCCTGAGAGATAACCATGTTCACAGTTGTTTTTTGAAGCATTCAGGTACAGACAAATGTAAAGTGTAGGTATATACCTTCCAATGAGCAGATAACGCACAATGACTTCCCTCCTACAGCAGTTATACCAAGAGCTTCAGCCGTTAATTTTTATGACACCCCTAACGAGCTGAGGGGTGCTCTGCTTAATATGCTTGGTGATCAGAGTGCACCGCGCATCACATATAGTCACAGGCTTCTATAACCTCATCTTTTATAATACCGGCTTGTTATAAATTATTGCTGATCTCAGCAGAAGTGAAGATGAGTATTTCCCAGGTATCCCTAATGGCCGCGATCTTCTTTAATACGGATATTTTTTTTTCCTTCGCTCTCCTTTCCAGAGGCAGTCGGAGAATCCTGTTATTCTTTCTCTATGGTAATTGAAAGTGTTCTCTCTTCACCTCACCTCCCTTCCTTTTACTGAGGTCACCAGATGACTGATAGACTTGTATGACAGAAAGGACAGGTCTTCGGCAAAATGGATCTCGTGGGAACCTTTAGCAATCAGCTCTGTGGAAAGAGAGAGAGTCCCTCACAAGACTCTAATGAGCTAACAGAGATTTCCACTCAACCCAAACACTGGGTGATTTAACAATTAGAAGTAAAGAAGCCGCTCACCTCGTCTGTGACACATTTTACTTTGGATATTAGAAGTCGGAATAATTGTAAATGAGCAAATGAGACTTCAGAGTAGAAGAGGTCTCGATGATGCCCAGTGTATTCTACCACATCCACCTTAAAACTTGTCATGTGGACAGTTTTTGCATTAGGCTAAAGATTTAAAGGGGTTGTTCCAGAATCAGTTTTTATCACTTATAGTATGCCTGATATCTGTGTCACCATATTCAGACTGACCCCTCACAGAACGCCCAATGTCATAGACTTCACCCGCACCAGGGTCTCTCACCAGAAACATTCGGCACTACCATTACATTGGGCTTTCTCATCCGTAGTCCCAACCTCTCCGGCAACGTAGGAGTTGTGTCCATGGCACACATCACACATGACGTCATAGACGCCACTTTCACTGAGTTCTCTCCATTTGGTTTTACATCTCCAGTGTCACCATACGTCATGTGCCTTACTGCACCATTACATCATTTCGCATGTAATATATCATCACATCACACTTTACATCATGGACATATTAACACAAAATAGCTAATTAAATCTTGCAGGGCCTTGCACTATACTATGGTGTCAACTGTAATCACGCTTGTTCGCATGTCTCAAAAAGTCCAGATTCCCCCACCCTCTCCAGGGATTTACACAATACAATGCCAGGGGCATCAAGTCCAGTTACTTCGCTGCTGACATTTGTGTTGCCTATTCCCTATCTCTTTTTGATAAAAGTGGAGTCACTGTAAAGTGGTAGATTGCTGGGTTTACAAAGCTATAGCTTCTCGGAGGCCAAGCCAGACCAGAGATAGGAGCCCCAGGAAGATGATTTGCATATGTCCTGGTGCATTCTGGGAAGAGAGTAGTTGCTGTGAGCTGGAAGATTGCTGGCTTTACGTGGTTTTGCTGCTCGAAGGACAAAGCTGGACCATCAGCCTCTCCCACGCGCTAGTTGTTTTCTTCCGCCTCTTAACACTTTGACACTGACGCCTTGGTGTCTGGCATCTACAGGGAGGTCCTACATGCTGTGGTGTGAGTAAAAGAGAGTGTTTTAAATGATGGAGGTGCTGCCAACCAGATGACGCTTCACCAAGGTGGGCATGAGTATAGCGAAAGAGTGTGGAAAACACTGGAGTGAAGGCGCAGCCCTCTAAGCTACTAGAAGATAAAAGGTCCAATATGTGAGGGTGAAGGCACTTCTTTTTTATTATTTAACAAAATGAAAACCAGCAAGTGAAAACGCGTTTCGGGGACGAGCCCCTCCGTCAGTTCGGCTGATAAAAGCACTTCTTTCCTCCCTGTCTCCCTGCCGCATACAGAATCTCTGGCACATCCAAAAAACCTTTGGAATTGTGTCACCACCAGGCATCCCGTCGTGTCTAATCCAGCCGAATTGAGGAAGGGGCTCGTCCCCGAAAGGCGTTTTCACTTGCTGGTTTTTCCTATGAAGGCTGCTGTCCTTCTGCACAGGGTCATATTTTTCTAGAAGCTTCCCAATGTAGTCTTTAATAGCACCATTGACTTCTATCAGCAATGTTGGCGCTTCATCTTGGGGCCAATTTGACAGTTCACTCTGTAGCTTAGGGCCACCTACACACAGCCGGGTCGGATCCCAGAGCGGAATCCAACCATGTGGTTTGCCGGGTGACCCTATATACCTGTCCTCAGTCTTCATAATCTGTGCTGCGGATGTGCTGGCCTGCGTGACGGCGCACATGTGCAGTATAGATTATGCCGTGCGGTCGCTAGGCGATGACACGGATCCCACAACCTTTCCGCAATAATGTTTGCGGAAGGGTCATGGGGCGGACGGCTTCCCTTGACCTCAATGGAAGCTATCCAGACGGAAGTCGCACAGAATCGCAGCAGCAAAATCACAATCGATTTCCGCTTGTATGGAGGAAATCATGTTTTGCTATAGCAGGCTATGGGCGGTATTTGCTGCAGAATCTGGAGGCGGACGCCTGCTCCTGATTCCACAATGCAAATCCACCCGTGTGCAGGCGGCCTAAATCTAGAGCTCCATCCAGAATTCCACAAAGTGGCTGAGCCGCTATCATTAGAGAGGAGCAGAGCGCCGCTCACCCCCCTTTTTTCTAGCGGAATTACACAGCATATTACACATCTTCTTGCATATTGCACGCTCTTTTACACACCCTTTTTCCCAATTGACTTCTATGGGAATCTTTGGTGCACATATGTGCAGAAAAGTGGAGTATGCTGCTGCGTTTTTCTTCACACGACCGGAATGCGTGAGCAAAATACGCGCACGTGAATAAAGTCATTAAAATCAATGGGATCTATTTGCATCTGAAAATATGCCCGTGTAACGGAGCCCTATGCATATGCATATTTACACGTACCTGAAAGCTGCATTTTTGCGTGCGTTTCTGCATATTTTACTGGACTTTTTCCGCCCGCAGGGGAGGGCCATTTGCGCACAGCGAACAAAGACGCACCACTTGAAATGGCTAAATAATCCAAGGAGTTCCTGGTGTCTTCCTTGTCACGCACCTCCTAGTGTATTGCGTGTGTATTTGCACATCCCCATTGACTTCTATGGGACCTTTGGTATGTAAGTGCACAGAAAAAAAGCATAGTATGTTTTTTTTTGCATGACCGAAATGCAAGCACACAATATGGAAATGTGAACAAACCCATGGGAGTCAATGGATTCAAATCTCAGCCCGTGTGAAGCCTTAAGAGGTTCCTGTCTCGTCCTACATTTGTCGCTCTTAGCTGGCTCAGGACAGTGCATGGAACGACTGTAGGTAAGTACGCCCCGGGAGGTGGTGTGCGCTGGCCTGTCACACGAGTACCGTATACAATCACACGCCATGCGCTGGTTTACTTCTACGCTCCGTGTAATCGCCACCAAGGTCTTTGCAGCTTCTATGTCTCCCAGTCATCCTTCACACGATACTAATGAGCAGAGTTGCTAATTGCATCTAATTGGAAATAAATTGGGCATGAAGTGTTGGCATTTCTGGCGCGCTCCTGAGCTCATACTCACTATGAAAGGAGGTGGCGAAGAGACTGCAGGAAGGGAAATAGCCAGACGAAAACACTCGGATTTACTGACGAACAGAACAAACAAATACAGCGGCCCCCGATCTATGAATGTATATCAACACTGCTGAGGAGTATTCTCTCCCATACACTGCAAACCAGCAGCCTATCAATTGGTTGCTGCGGATCTCACCACGGATTTAGCCCTTCGTAATGCAAAGGGTGAAATTCCATGGAAAATCTGCGCCAAAGTCCACAGAAATCTGCACAGAATTTGCAGTAGATTTTCCATAGCGGAAATCTGATCCGTCTGATCTACCCTCAAGTTTTTTGAGCTACGCAGCAGTACATGTGAAAAAGGCTTGGGTATACTAATAGATCATAGACTGAACATGAGTCAACAATGTGATGCAGCAGCCAAAAAGGCAAACACAATTCTGGGATGTATTAAGAGAAGCATTGAGTCTAGATCACGTGAGGTCATTATCCCCCCCCCCTACTCTTCCTTAGTCAGACCTCATCTGGAATACTGGGTCCAGTTCTGGGCACCCCACTTTAAAAAAGACATAGACAAACTGGACCAAGTTCAGAGAAGAGTTACCAAGATGGTGAGCGGTCTGCAAATCATGTCCTATGAGGAACGGTTAAAGGATTTGGGAATGTTTAGCTTGCAGAAGAGAAGGCTGAGAGGAGACTTAATAGCGGTCTACAAATACCTGAAGGGCTGTTACACTGCAGAGGGATCAGCCCTATTCTCATCTGCACAAGGAAAGAGCAGAAGCAATGGGATGAAACTGAAAGAAGGGAGACACAGATTAGATATTAGACAGCGAGGGGGATCAATGAGTGGAACAGGTTACCACAGGAGGTGGGGAGTTCTCCTTCAATGGAAGTGTTCAAACAAAGGTTGAACAAACATCTGTCTGGGATGATTTAGTGAATCCAGCATTGAGCAGGGGGTTGGACCCGATGACCCTGGAGGTCCTTTCCAACTCCACCATTATGTGATTCCTCTCTACACATTTTTTTGTTGCTGTTGTTCGACCCTAAAAAGACAAGCAAAGAAGGTGAGCGATGTTTTAACCGCTACCTGCGTTTTTTTACAGATGCTTTTTGAGTGCTGTTTTTGTAATCACACTTTTTTTTCATAGGTTTTTATTCTGGTGTTTTTTTGCGTACAGAGAAGAATATGCATTAATCTGCAGACTGCAGCGACGGGGAGAGGTGAGCGCCCCACAAGGTGAGGGGTACACACTGCGGTTCTCTGCCATCTCTCAGCATTGTTTTATCGTGATGGCAGACTCGTACGCGGCAGCGCTGATGCCGGCTCGCAGGACGCCTCGGGGGGACAGGGTTTTAATCAGGTTGAAATTGAATTGTGCAAGTAAATTGGACGGCGGATTGTTGTCATTCCTATGTGCATCATCTGGAATAAATACTTCAACCAGCAACGCATGGAAACGCGCTCGCCGCGGCGTCTGCCCTAATGACACACAGAACTCCACATATAGCTCTAAAATATATTATATACCAGAAGCATAAAAGCTTCAAAAAGGGACTTTCTGACATTTTCAAAAACCTCCATATAAACTGCATATGGCTGAGCCTCTTTTCACACGGCGACAGCGATACCGCGGCTACAAAATGGCGGCGATATTACAGCTTTGTTCACGCAATTGTTCAGCCTCAGCAATGCTTTTTCTTGAGGATAATCTCGCATCGCTGCCGCCCGTGATTTCTTAGTGTGAAAATCAATAGGTGTTTCTAATATTACAATCGCATCTCACGAAAATTCACAAGTTCTTGCGTTGGGATACGATAAACAAGGAGGCCCCATAGGGAAACATGGAGGACTGAAAAAATAGAAATCGCACTTTGCAGAAAGAGCAACATCGCATCAGTGAAAACATGTCTACCGTGATGGAAGCCATAGAAAGCATCGGCGTCACATAAACGCGTTTTGTAGCGCTGTCGCATCGCCAAAAAATCATGTGACTTTGTAGCCCGAGCGGCCAAATAGTAACAAATAGCCACATCTGTGCGCTGCACGGTCCGCAGCCCCCCGGGGGTCTCTGTTTCGCAGGTGCCGTAATGCACCCTTCACACGGGATGGGATTAGTCCCCGCGGACATTTCTGTCTCACAATGTTATGTCTATGGGGCTTGAATTCCGCCCCTGTTAAAATCGTTGCGTTTTTACTTAAAAACCACAAGATTAAATTTCGCAGGTTTCGTCTTGTGGTTTTGTTGCTGCAGATCCCAAAATTAGAGAAAAAAACTCAAGACATTCTGCAGTTAAAATGCAACAAAATCCACATGAATTGTCAAAACATGCGCCTGCGCTGCGCCCTGCGGACCATTCGGTCCTGTGGGAGGAGTTATGGTGCTTACAGTTTAGGTGGCGGGAAGTCCAGGGAGCCTCTTTTCATACTCATCCCGTCCCCCATTGCTGCAGCGTTTCGTGATGCAGTCAACGCATGGACACCAGCTTCACTCCTGTCAGAAGGCCGTGCGCCGTAGAGATTAGTAATCCTGAACTGGAGAACCAAAACACACTTGAGTAGCACCTTAAGGGGGAATAAAAGACCACAAACCCAGTGACCTTCCATAGTGACGTTGTCTGATACAGCAAAGGGTACCACATAATTGGCAGGGGAAGCATTTGCAAGGTGTGCGCTGGCCCTTTAAGAATACAGGCATGTGCCCACACCATCGCCAACCAGTTTCAGAGTTTGGGCAGACATCAGAGCAGTTGTCTGCTGGGTGGAGGAGGAGGATGCGTGGCATGGCTGCCAGGAGAGGTAACCTGGCAGGCACAATGTGTAACAGTAGCCTAAAGAAGGAGGCGCAGTACAGCCCCTGCCAGGAGAGGCCTCTACCCAATACTCCTCTTCTCCCTCTACTCCTCCGCTAACATTTTGTTTACCCCCGCTCCACCCAACTTCAGTCTCTCTTCAATAGCAGAAGAACAGACAGACAGACAGACAGACAGACACACAGACAGACAAAAAGACAGACAGACACACAGACAGACAAAAAGACAGACAAAAAGACAGACAGACACACAGACAGACAGACAGACACACAGACAGACAGACACACAGACAGACACACAGACAGACAGACACACACACAGACAGACAAACAGACAGACAGACACACAGACAGACAAACAGACACACAGACAGACACACAGACAGACACACAGACAGACAAACAGACAGACAGACGTCTCTTCTCAGTTTGTAGCATTTTGTATTTTATTATTTAAAAAATAAATAAAAGAATGAATCAACAAGAGTTTCTGGAGTCATCGTATCCACACGGCGGGCGCTACTGCTGGTATACACAACGCTACTGCTGGTATAGACATCGCTACTGCTGGTATACACATCGCTACTGCTGGTATACACAACACTACTGCTGGTATACACAACACTACTGCTGGTATACACATCGCTACTGCTGGAATACGCATCGCTACTGCTGGTATACGCATCGCTACTGCTGGTATACACAACGCTACTGCTGGTATACACAACGCTACTGCTGGTATACACATCACTACTGCTGGTATACGCATATCAGTACCCAGGAGCTAGTAATATGAAATATATATTTGGTTGCATCAGTAAAGATAGTTGGAGCTGAACTCCCCCGTTTTGTGCTCCTCGTTCCTCCTGACTTCTTACAAAGACCGGCCCTGGTGGCACCGCAGACATTTGGCGCAGCGGTCAGGATTCTCTGCAACAGCTGATTTCTGAAAACAATGGGATACACAAAGCAAAGTGTTACAGTGTTCAGCTGGAAGTCATCAGATCAGACGGCGAGTGCATGAAGTCAACAGAATGTACTCAGGAGAACGGCGCAGTCCGCACACATGGAAGGCGCTCACACAATGCGTGCGCTAGAACAGTGTAGGCTGCGTGTTGAGCTTTCTAAAAACATCCGCCATTAGCGTGGGGTGTATTCGCTGACATTCAGCTTCATGAGTAAGGCCGCTCTCACATGACCAGATTTCTATTGGGGAATCTGCGATTGTCACCCACGTGGATGATGCCTGAATAGAACATTTGCATATCCGTAGCAATTGTGATTTCTGTGAGCAGAAATTAAATCGCAGCATGTTCTACTTTTGTGCGGATTCCACACGGACGGCTTCCATTGCAGTCAATGGAAGCTGACCGACCCGCAGCCCCTCGATATTGCGGATAGGCTGCGGGTACCCATGTCATCGCCCTGCGATGGTGCAGGGGAAACAAACATTTAAAAATAAAATCTGTACTGCCATGACCAATGGCAAGCATCTGTGGTTATTCGCAATACAGAGCAAATGAGGTACGCGGGGTCGCCAGCCGGGGTCAGAGCCGCATCCTGCTGCAGAATCCACCCCGTCCGTGTGACACCGGCCTGAATTCACATTGTGGCATACAATAAAATCATTTTCTTTTGTGAAGAATGGCAGAAACTCTACTCCTCTGTCGCGGTACGCTGCGATTTTAGTTCCCAGTAACAGTAAACCTTTTTCTGCCATCACGGAAAGCCAACAACTCAGACATTTTCTTTGGAAGATTTTGGTCTTATGATGAGCTCGCTCAATTCTATTTGATTAAACCTGATGAAGGTCCTTGGAAATCGCTGTCATGTTGCTCATAGCTTTCTTTCTCATCACCCGGTTCATCTGTTTCTTCGGAGAGCTCTGGGAGGCTGCTACATGTTGGGACAGGTGTATCTTCTGAATGTTGCACGGGGCGTTTAGTGGAGGCTATATCCGGATATATCCACTCACTCCATTTTTTCCCATTGATGCCCTTTATATTCACCAAACAGAAGTAACAGTCATCGCTGCGGTTGCTTTGCCTTCACTATTACATTGGTATACCAAATTTCATTTGCTTCCTTTTCCCATTCCACCATTGTCGCAGGTGCTCTGTTCATGCTTTATGAGGTACCTAAGGCTTAACATGGTCACCTCATAACCTAAATAAGCTCTTTTTCGGTCAGTCTCACACGGCCAGGTTGGATTCTACATGCGGGAGCCTGCAGCGGAATCCATCTTTGTCCCCAGCTGGCGAATTTGCGTACCTTATTTTCTTTGTATTGCGGATGACCGAGGATGCTCGCAATCGGTTATTGATGTACAGATTTTCTTTTTAATGCTTGTTCCTCCCACGCCGTCACTAGGCGATGACAGAAGTACCTATGCCCTATCTGCAATGTCAATTGCAAGTGGGCCGCGGGTCGGACGACTTCCATTGACTTCAAAGAAAGCCGTCCGTGTTGAATCAACGCAAAAATAGAACATACTGCAATTTAGTTTCTGCTCGCAGAAATTACAATGGCTCTACGCTCATCTACGCAAATGTTCTATGCTTGTAAAGTGTGCGGAATGCCGAGGATCGTCTAGGCAGGTGACGATCGCAGATTCCAAAAGTTCATATAAGACTGGTCCTACAAAATTTGTTATGGCCGGCTGTCCACGGGCGTAGCGTGGATGCTAAAGTCACCGCGATTTTCTGTGATGAACCTATCATTGATGATTGGAAAACCGTAGCCAAACTGTGGCATGCCGCGATTTTTATGCGCCAGCAGAAAATCGCAGTGATTTTCTGCTCATGTACATTGGGCTGAGCTTTCCATGGTTATCCTATGGAAAGCGTTCATTGCGTTACCAGCGTGCGGATTATGGCCGCAGATAACGCAATGGAATATCGCCCGTGGACTGGAGGCCCATAGCTTGTCTCTGCTGAGGGAACTGCGAATGAAACAAAAATCCCAAAATTGACACATTTTCTTCTTGATGTTGCCATATCTGTCTGTATTGGAAACAAACATATGAACGTCTGCAAGATCAAGGATACAATGTATCAAACGAACAGTAAACAAATACTGCTGCAGAAATAAAGGGATGATACTCCATAATATCAGCGATATCTCATAAACGACAGCACCTACCAAAGAAAGTACAGCATTTCTGGGATCAGCGACACAAAAATAACCAGATTCAGCTCGAAAAATCCAAGCGCCATGAAAAAAATGTATTTTTTTTGTTCCCCAGTGTAACATGCACCAGTGCGCTCCGCTATATCCTCGCTATTGAGACACTTTTGAGATGCTGATCTCGGCCCCGGAGCTTGTAATGCATACTCAATAAGCCCACCCATATTGTTCTGTTCTAAATCAGGAACCCGCGTCCCATTGAGGACAGCGGCGGCGGACACTATCAGCACTAAGAAAGAGTGAGTGAGACAGACGGCAGTGGATTGTATCTATTACTACCTGCCCTGTGATTTGATTTCAGAATCAGCCGGTGTGAAAGGATGGGGAGAAGACAAGTTTTTTATGCATCATACATATCGGCTGCATCTCCGTAATGGATGACATGTCTCTTCTTGGTCTTCGCTATAAAGGCGCATTTCGTGCAGGAACAGACCAATAAAGTTGGAGGTGACAAGAGCATTTTTTTATCAGATTACTCTGTAATAGGTCAATACAACAACTATTACACAAAGCTGCCGCTGGATAAATCAATAAAATTAGGACAGACAGGGACCAGTTTAAGCTACTTGCTGCAATTTACTTTGATTTAATAGGGTTCCTCTGAGGAAGTCTGCGGCGCTCCACCATCTCACTCTCTGAAAATAAATTAAAGTTGTAAAGAAAAACACATAATTGCTCCAAAAAGTAACAAAAAATCAAAATGTTTTCTGCACAAAGACATTGTGCCTCCATGAAAGGGGAAGTTAATAATATCATTGTTTCTTGTTCCGTAAGGACGCGCCTGTTTTATCGTCTCCTTCAAATTTTTAAGTGCGCCATTTTTTGCACTGAGATTCTTGATGGCGGCGTTCACACGAGCCCGCCAGACTCCGCCATCATTCCACCAGCGATGCATGTTGGGCTCCGTTCACATCTGTCTTTAGGGGATCTGTTCTTCTGTTCTGGAAACAAATGATTCATTTTAACATTAGAACCACTGATGCGACATTTGTGTCCCATTTCATACTTAAAATCATCTCTCTTCTAATTAGTTTTAAGGGAAGGTGGAGTTGTTTTTTTTACTTTTCAGCTTTTCAGACAACTTCTGCTAATCTACTATCTTGTGTCAGTCACATCATTTATGTGATATATTTGCATTAAAAATTGTGTTGCTTTACCAGTGTAAATCACATTTGATGTAGCTGCCACTAGGGGTCTCCCTTCCAACTTCTCTGCAATCCACTCTCTTTTGTTAGCTGCAGCTCCTGTGCACTTACAGGGTGCAGGCTGACAGATCTGCAGACACTGTGATAAGTATCTTCACAGTCGCTGCCTCTCCTGCTGTTAGAGTGTTTTTGTCTGTCTCTGCACACATTACACACCCATTATAGTAGGTTTACTAACCATTTGGCATTCTGCAAGATGTCGATGAGGACCAGGATACAGCCGGAGATGAAGCTCAATGATGACACTTAATATTTAAAAACTGTAACTTTCGGAGATGACCACACTTGATGTTTGAAATAAAAAAATGTTATTTGATCATCCGAGGGTCTCTTCAATGCAAAAAACATACAGCTCTTACATAAAAAGACACGTAGCTGACCCAAGGCACATTTTTGCCCAGCAGTGGTTTTAGGGGGTTTGGAAAGTCAGGCAGTTCCAGAGTTACTTTCCCATTGTTTTCAACAGGATTTTTGGGTCTCTCGGTTTGTCCCAGTTCATGTCAGTTCTGCCAGATTTCCATTTTCTTCCACGGAAACAATAATGTAGTCTAGTGGGGGGCAAAAAAAACCCCAAACCAAAAAAACCCCAAACCAAAAGTGGGACGTGTGTAAAAAAAAAGCAATTTTTTTCGCCAGCACAGTTTTTTTAACCCCTAATGTCACATGGTGTACAATTTTGTCCTAGGGATTCAATAGTTGTATGGAACGGGAGCCGATCCCACTTCATACAATGTGGATGCTGACTGTCTTTGACAATTGAAATTCGTTCGCAACAGCAGCGATCAATGTGAACACCAAATGCAGCTGTGATCCCTTTAAATGACAATGTCAATTCTGACAGTGGCATTCAACTCTTTCCAATCCAATTTGTATCCTGGTTTTCCTAGGGGGCTTACTCTTTTTCAGCCGATTTACAATGGCACTATATACTGGCTAAAGCCAGTACTGCATGAGAAGACACATTGGATAGGCTCTGACAGCAGAGAGGCTGACAATATACAGTAAGAGAACCCTGATGGAAGTCTTCCAACATCGGAGCTGTACAGCCTTAAATCATAATGTCTTCAGACGTCAGACAGTGGATTGGAAAGGGTTAAATGCACTGATCAGTATTCAGGGGTCCTGAACAGCCCCCCCCCCCCCCCCCTCACCCATCCAAGATGAGATGAGATCATGAAGTGCTGTTTGGGACCCCGTGGCAGCCTGGAACCTTCTCAAGGGCTGCCATGACTGATTGACTATCAAGACAAGCCTGTAGTGTGGTTTGATAAGACTAGCTATAAGAATGCAGTATAATGCAATACTATGTTATTATATTATACTCCATAAGCAATCAAACAATCGCAAGTTCAAGTCTTTATCTTCCAGAAGGCAGAAGAGAAAACAAGGGGATCTGCTATCTTGGACTTAATTCTTACCAACAGGGAGGGAATGGTTGAGGAAGTAAGGGTGGTCGGAACTATAAGAGGCAGTGATCATGATATCCTTGGATGTTGGATAACAAGGGGAGGAAGACCTGAGAAGACTCAGACCTCAAGGGTTTCAGAAAGGCAGATTTTAATGAACTCAGAAAGAGAGGAACAAACCAATGGCGGGATGTTCTTAAGGACAGAAATGCCCAAGAAGGTTGGGAAATATTGTGGAATGAGATTTTCAAAGCACAATCGTTACCAATCCCTAAAAGAGGGGAGAAGGGGAAGCATTTAAAGAGACCCGGATGGATGAACACAGAACTTGTACACATGTTAAAGAGGAAGAAAAATATGTTTATCAAATGGAAAGAGGGGGGGAATATCTAAATAAGAATATAATGGGGTCTGCAGGAACTGTAGGGCAAGGGTCAGAAAAGCTAGAGCTGAGAATGAATTGAGGCCTGCAAGAGAGGCCAAAAGCAATAAAAAGGGAATTGGGGGGTCAAAAGGAAAAGAAAAGTCAAAGATGCTATTGGATTCTTACAAGATAAAAATGGTGAATTATTTAAGACTGATGTTGAGAAGGAAGAACTTTTAAATTCCTATTTTGTATCTGTTTTCTCTCAGAAAGTAGATGTAACATCAGCTGATCTTCACTGTGCTATTGGGGGGGGGGGGGGAATACAAGAATGCAGGCTATTTGTAAGCAGAGAGATGGTGAGGGAACATTAGCTAACTTAAATTAATTCAAGTCTCAAGGTCCAGATGAATTACATCCTAGGATACTAAAGGAAGCAGCAGAGGTAATTGCTGAACCGCTCGCCATAATCTTTGAAAATTCCTGGAGAACAGGAGAAGTTCCAGAAGATTGAAAAGGGCAAATGCCCTATCTTCAAAAAAGAGAAAAAGGTGGATCCGGGAAACTACAGGCCTGTGAGCCTGACTTCTATTTCGGGAAAGATCTTTGAGCAAATTATTAAACAGCATGTATGCAAGTACTTGGATGAGAATGGAGTAATTAACCAAAGCCAGCATGGGTTTGTAACAAACAAGTCATGCCAGATGAATCTAATTTCCTTCTATGACAGAATCACCGACTGGGTTGATCAGGGACATGCGGTGGATATAGTATATCTTGACTTTAGTAAAGCATTTGACAAAGTATCTCATACCATACTTATTGAAAAAATGACCAAATCTGGGATTGACAAGGCAACTGTTAGGTGGATTCACAACTGGCTAAGTGATCGTCCTCAAAGAGTGGTCATAAATGGCTGCACATCTAAGTGGAAGAATGTATCAAGTGGGGACCACAAGGCTCTGTCCTAGGCCCACTGTTGGTCAACATTGTTATAAATAATCTGGAGAAGGGAATTGATGTGAAACTGATCAAATCTGCTGATGACACAAAGCTAGGGGGGATAGCTAACACTAGGGAAGAGAGGGAGAGGATTCAAAAAGATCTAAAAAAGCCTGAACAGTGGGCGGCAACTAACAGAATGGTATTTAACAAGGAGAAATGCAAAGTCCTACATCTGGGCAAGAAAAATGAAGAAAGTGCATACAGAATGGGATGAATTGGGCTAAGTAGCAGCGCAAGACTTGGGTATACTAATAGATCATAGACTGAACATGAGTCAACAATGTGATGCAGCAGCCAAAAAGACAAACACAATTCTGGGATGTATTTTATTTCTGCGTGGATGTATGCGGATACACTGCGGTTTCTTCGTGTGGAAAAAATAAATAAAATGCAAGCTCAAGGTGCCTGCCCTCCCCTCCTCCCTACTTGGTCCTCAAGCAACCAGAGAGGTGTTTGCCTACAAATCCACAATGCAATTGCAGATTGTTCACTTCCATAGAGATCAATGGAGCCCATCCGCAAGGAATTCGTTGTAAAATGGAGCAAGATCCGCAAAACAAATCTGCATGTGTGTATGCTTTCATACAGCCAGCTTGAACTGTGAGTCTTCCGTGCGGGTGGCGATATCAGATTCCGCAAATCAAATCTGCCAATCGACATGAGGCCTATGGCCGGCTGCACACGGGCAGGTTGGATTCCGCATGCATAATCTGACTCTGTGCCCAGCTGGCTTCTGCTTGTACCTGGCTTTCTGAAATCTTCTCTGTACTGCGGATGGTCAGCACAGCGGGTCATTGAACATGTGCTGTACAGATTTTTTTTAACCTCTGCTTTTCCCGTGTCATCGCAGTGACACGGAATCCACAACATGGTCATTGCGGAACGGCCGCAGATCGGTCAGCTTGAATTGACTTCAATGACTTTGCATGGAATCCGCGCAAATATGGGACCTGCTGCCATTTTTCTTCCATGAGCAGAAAATTGCAATTGATTTCTACTCATGTAGAGGAAAAAGCGAATTTCAATAGCGTGGTATGGGCAGTATGTGCTGCGGAATCCGGAGGTGGACGCAATGCAAATCTGCCCGTGTGCAGCCGGCCTAAGCCACAACTTGCAATAAATTAACCCCCTCCGCCCTGCACATACAGTAATCTCAATGCATCGTGATGTCAGCACCACATTTTGGGATGTTTTGCATTCTTTCGCTCCTGTTTGTAAATGACCATTTTTGCTACTTGAGCAGTTGCATAAAATGATATTTCGGAGCCGCGCTGCAGCCTGTCGAGGGTTAAACTTGTACTTCCTAATGAAATAGCGCGTACCTGGGTTCAGTCTGCAGCGTTTGGTCCCTCTGCTGCCTGGAAGATCACTGCTTGATGAATCCTGGTGATTGTCTCTTTTTCAGCTCATTCCTCAGTATTCCCCATCGCTCTCCTGTCTGGTAAAACATATTAACTAAATAAACAGCTGAATGCTTCAATATAATCATCCGAGCCGGGCGCCGTTAACCCCTTCAGTGGCTGCATCATCATTAATAAACTTCTCTAACTCATCTCAGGTGACTTTGGCCCAACTTTGTCTAATATTACCTACATGCCAGAATACACGAGTCGCCTCAGACCTACCCGGGAAACAGAGAGGTAAGTCAGGCTTCATCAATGCTTCCCTCAACAAATCCCCCCACCCCATGCACACCTGCAAAATGTTCTATTCTATCTCAAGAGGAGTAAAGACAAGGCTAAAGGGGGGGAGGACTGTTTAAAGGGACTGTCACCTACTCCTAGCCCTATAAGTTACGTTTATGGGCTGAAGGTGACCCACTGAGTCCGGGGCTGTAAGCGTAATACTTACCCCCCTCCCTGGTGCAGTCAGCAGCGCTGCTAAGTAGTTCGTTGGTTCTAATTTTATAATGGTCGGACTACCTAACAGCGCCGTGCAATGAAGAGCAGCAGCTTCCAGCGCTCACACTGGGGGAGCAATGCGGTGCGGGTGCCGTCACATGGGTGATAAGATTAATAAGAACAATAAAACAAAAGGGTAGATGCTCCCATCGGTGTGCTGCCCGACGCGCAGGACACGCCACATTGACATCTGCTACTTTTCCTGTGATTTTCCTTTAAGGCGGCCTCACATGAACATATGCACAAAGCCGCATGCATATCATGACTTTTTGCACTGGGTATGTTCCGCTATTCTGCACACTTCTGCGCATTTTATTGTACATCTTGCTCTGCTGGGAACTGTTCACATTGATTTAAAAGGCTGTGCTGCCTAATTGGTCCCCGGTGTGGTCAACAAGCTGCACACAAGTGGAAGAAGAGGTCACTGCACACAAGGAGCCTCCGAGAGCCTCTTATAGGCCAAGGGGGAACCACTTTTAGGGCCTCCGGTGATCGTCCATCTAATCACCACAACTCTCATCATTTGTATATCTGCCTGAGATGGATCTGCATGCTGAGATTTGTAGCATGCTGTCTGATACTGTAACACCACCGTACTCCAATCCACCTGCCCACCAGGGCACCCGCCCCGAGATGCAACTCTTGCTGGGTGGGAGTTGGTCGCAGCATTTATTAAAGGCCAACCAGAACCATCAACATCCTAATTTTTCCTCGGGAAGCGAAATGCCGTCCGGAGGCTGATCCCCAGGAAGTCCGCCCTCCAAGCTCCCACATCAGCGATTACTAGGAGACCGCCATCTGTGACTTAGTCTAGATTCACACGGGCGATCATGAGAAAATCACAGCAAAATCGCATCTTTGTTGCTGTGATTTTTGAGCGGCAGCCATGCTTTGTCTTCAGGATAATATCGCATCGCTGCCGCCGCGTTGGAGTCGCACGTTTTTTTTTATGTGAAAGTTAATAGGGCTTTATAATGTTAAAAACACATCGCACAAAAATCCCAAGTCTGTGCTTTGTGATGCGGTAAAAAGAAGGCTCCATAGGGAAACATGGGAGGTAAAAAAACGCAAAAACACAGAAAGAGAGGTCAGGCAGCGATTTATTTATTTTTATTTTTTATCTTTTTTTCACTCCACATGACATCAGTGAAAACATCGCAGATGGGAAGGAAACCATTGAAAACCATTGGCTTCATATTCTGCTTTTTACTGACTCTCGCATTATACGATATTTCCGCCCGTGTGAAACCATCCGAACAATGACAAAATAATAAATGATCAAAAACCACCTGCTTTTTAACCAAGGAGCAGAATACTGGTTGGTAAATATAAGTAACGTATACAAAATGACAGCAAACACAAGGGGCCCCAAAAGGCCCCAGTAAGACGCTGAGGAAGGGGAAATGCACCGACCTGAGGGAGGCGATACTGCAAGAGGCAGGAGATTGCCCCAGCCGTGGCTGCTGGGAGAAGAGGGAGGTAACACCCCTGGGAGGGGAAAGCATGTTGAACAAATTAACCCATTCACAGCTGATGCATTAGAACAGCCAAAGGGGGGGGGGGGGGGGGGCAAAATGGGGAATGAGGGAGACAAAGGGGTGGGTGCCCAAAAAGGAGGAAGGGAAAATGGGGGGTTGCACACCCCTACCAACCCAACGGTCTGGGGGCACTCTCCCTAAGCTTGAATTCTGCACTAAAGTCTGCACCGCTGACTGCAGATTTTACTTGCCGGCAGGATTTTGCTGTTTTCAATTCCACATCAAAATCTGCATGTTAGCAGTGCAGATTATGGAGCTGAATATTCGGCAGGAGGGCGTATACCGCCACGCTCTTACAGAATATTTCGCAGGAGGGCGTATACCGCCACGCTCTTACAGAATATTTCGCACCGTGTGAAAGGTTCCTTGAAAGCAATGGCTTCTTTGCATGTGTGATATGTGATGAATCGGTCAGATGTTGCGCGTGAGGATCGCCCGTGTGAATCACCTTAAGGCTCCATCAGACGGGCGTTTGCGCTTGTTTTTGTTTTTTGCTTGCTCCTTGCTCTCAGCGGTTCCTTCTCAGAAGCGCATTTTGTGTGCTCAGATTTTGTTGGCGCAAAACAACAGGACCTGCTTTTTCCCTCCATTTGTGCAGCAAAACTGCGATAGACGTCTGTCAGGTGCGAACTGACGCAAGAGGAAGGGAGTGCGAGTGCGCAAAATGCAGGAAAGAAGACAACTGGCCCTCATTAGCCAATCTATTTCACGGAAGGGAGTATCACGCGCGTGTGAACTGGCCCTGCGCACAAAAAGTACAGCATTACCCGGCTCTTCAGACATCGTTCATGCGCAAATATGGCGAGCGTATTCACGCTAACGCTCATCTGACGCCACCCTGAGACATACTGATGTACGCCATGCGCCTTCCTTATATGACGGCCGCGGATTCTCGCCCTCCGTAGTTTACACGGTCCCAATAAAGCCAAGTTCATATTTTATAATCCGCTCGCAGTTTCTGGCCGCTATCCCACTGATATTGCGCTGTGCGTTTGGGGGGGGGGGGCATATATCTTCCCAATCACACAGTTTGCAGCAGCAGTGATAAAAGATCCGATGTGGATACATTAGTTACCAATAAATCAGGATCAGCGTGAAGCCGCAGTAACATCTGAGCGCCGCCTGCACCATCCGCACCGCTGCTGATCTCTCCGTCTAGAACTTAATAGCTTAATAACTAAATATCCGCTCCCCTCTAAACATGTTGCAGCCATACACCGCAGCACTGAGTTGTACCCTGCGCCCCTGAGCCGTACACCGCGGCACTGAGCTGTACCCTGCGCCGCTAAGCCGTACACAGCGCCACTGAGCCATACACTGCACCGCTGAGCCGTACTCTGCACCACTGAGCCGTACACAGCGCCACTGAGCCATACACTTCACCACTGAGCCGTACCCTGCGCCGCTGAGCTGTACATCATGCCACAGAACCGGACCCTGTGCCACTGAGCCGTACCCTGCGCCACTGAGCTGTACCCTGCACCACTGAGCCGTACACAGCACCACTGAGCCATACACTGCACCACTGAGCCGTACCCTGCGCCGCTGAGCTGTACATCATGCCACAGAACCGTACCCTGTGCCACTGAGCCGTACCCTGCGCCACTGAGCTGTACCCTGCACCACTGAGCCATAAACCGTGGCACTGAGCTGTACCCTGCACCACTAAGCTGTACACAGCACCACTGAGCCCTACACTGCACCGCTGAGCCGTACCCTGCGCCACTGAGCTGTACACCATGGCACTGAGCCGTACCCTGTGCCACTGAGCTGTACACCATGGCACTGAGCCGTACCCTGCGCCACTGAGCTGTACACCATGGCACTGAGCCGTACCCTGCGCCACTGAGCTGTACACCATGGCACTGAGCCGTACCCTGCGCTACTGATCGGTACATCGTGCTGCTGTCTGTTTCGCTTAGACACAATGGCGCTGGAACTGGTTGTCCGCTTTTATAGCCCATCCGTGCGGAGGAACGACGAGCTGGACATTCGAAGACGTTAGCTTAGTACCAGCGTTGTACTTGGCAGAAATTTGCTAACTGTGCAGCTTGTTTATTAGAACAGTTCTTGACATCCTCCTCCGACCCCTTTTAGTGATGAGTTCTCTACGGCCACAGGATCGCCTTTCACTGGATGTTTTCCCTCCATCACATCATTCTCGGTGTACTCTCCCCGCCGTTACACAAGAAAACCCCACAAGGTTGGCAGTGACACCCTGGCCTTCCCCCTGGCTAGCCCAGCACCGATGTCCGGCCTCGTTGGAAGTCGCTCCGATCATGGGATTTTCCAATCTAATGTGGATTCACAATGAAACTGATCCACGGAAAACTTGTCACGTGATTTTATGCTGCACTCCGGGGTCATGGGGGGAATTACCATACAGGGAAACCCCGATCATTAGAGGGCCGGGGGTCTGATATAAGGGGCAGTCAGAAGTTCACTTTGTGTAAAGACTTTCTATGGTTCTTCATATGAGACTTTCAGACTATGAAGAGTCACTGAGCGGCTCAGGTGAAAGTCCGTTCTCTACTCTTCATTACTCATTATTGACCTTTAGTATCAGATCATCAGAGCCGCTTACAATCACAGAGGTATATGGTACGGCGCATCATACATAACGGGCTCTGATGTCATCACCTGTAGACGCATCATACATAACAGACTCTGATGTCATCACTTGTAGATGCATCATACATAACGGGCTCTGATGTCATCACTTGTAGGCCCATCATACATAACAGGCTCTGATGTCATCACTTGTAGACGCATCATACATAACAGGCTCTGATGTCATCACTTCTAGACGCATCATACATAACGGGCCCTGATGTCATCTCTTGTAGGCGCATCATACATAACAGGCTCTGATGTCATCACTTCTAGACGCATCATACATAACAGGCTCTGATGCCATCACTTGTAGGCGCATCATACATAACGGGCCCTGATGTCATCACTTGTAGACGCATCATAAATAACAGGTTCTGATGTCATCACTTGTAGGCGCATCATACATAACGGGCTCTGATGTCATCACTTGTAGACGCATCATACATAACGGGCTCTGATGTCATCACTTGTAGGCGCATCATACATAACGGGCTCTGATGTCATCACTTGTACGCGCATCATACATAACAGGCTCTGATGTCATCCCTTGTAGGCGCATCATACATAACGGGCTCTGATGTCATCACTTGTAGGCGCATCATACATAACGGCCTCTGATGTCATCACTTGTAGGCGCATCATACATAACAGGCTCTGATGTCATCACTTGTAGGCGCATCATACAAAACGGCCTCTGATGTCATCACTTGTAGGCGCATCATACATAATGGGCTCTGATGTCATCACTTGTAGACGCATCATACATAACAGGCTCTGATGTCATCACTTGTAGGCGCATCATACATAACGGGCTCTGATGTCATCACTTCTAGACGCAGCATACATAACAGGCTCTGATGTCATCACTTGTAGGCGCATCATACATAACGGGCCCTGATGTCATCTCTTGTAGGCGCATCATACATAACGGGCTCTGATGTCATCACTTGTAGACGCATCATACATAACGGGCTCTGATGTCATCACTTGTAGGCGCATCATACATAACGGGCTCTGATGTCATCACTTGTACGCGCATCATACATAACAGGCTCTGATGTCATCCCTTGTAGGCGCATCATACATAACGGGCTCTGATGTCATCACTTGTAAGCGCATCATACATAACGCCCTCTGATGTCATCACTTGTAGGCGCATCATACATAACAGGCTCTGATGTCATCACTTGTAGGCGCATCATACATAACGGGCTCTGATGTCATCACTAGTAGGCGCATCATACATAACGGGCTCTGATGTCATCACTTGTAGGCGCATCATACATAACAGGCTCTGATGTCATCACTTGTAGGCGCATCATACATAACGGGCTCTGATGTCATCACTTGTAGGCGCATCATACATAACGGGCTCTGATGTCATCACTTGTAGGCGCATCATACATAACGGGCTCTGATGTCATCACTTGTAGGCGCATCATACATAACGGGCTCTGATGTCATCACTTGTAGGCGCATCATACATAACAGGCTCTGATGTCAGTACTTGTAGGCGCATCATACATAACGGGCTCTGATGTCATCACTTGTAGGCGCATCATACATAACGGGCTCTGATGTCATCACTTGTAGGCGCATCATACATAACGGGCTCTGATGTCATCACTTGTAGGCGCATCATACATAACGGGCTCTGATGTCATCACTTGTAGGCATTCAGCTTTAATGTCACTATTTATATTCATTCAGCTATAAAGTAATAATTTATAAGAACCATTTATAGCCAATAAGCCATTCAACAGGAAACGCAAACTACAAACTCCATGCAGATGTTGTCCTTGGGCAGATTTGATCCTAGGACCCCAGTATTGCAAGACATCAGTGCACTGCTAACCACTGAGCCAACATGGGGCACATTTATAGAACTGTCCAAAAGAAAAACTGTTTTAGTTGCCCATAGCAACCAATCACAGCACAGCTTTCCTTTTTATCTCAGCAGTATAATACATGAAACCTGTGCTGTGGTTGGTGGGCAACTAAAATAGTTTTTCTTTTGGACAGTTTCATAAATCTCCCATGTTCCTTCTGCCTTCTCCTTCCTCCTTCAACTCAAACACATGATGTTGTCCTTGGTCAGATTTTTTACTCCAGCACTGCAAGACGACAGTGCTAACCACTGAGCCACCATGCTTCTTCTGCCTTGTTCCTTCTTCTCCAACTCCTCCTCCAGAGAAGAAGAAACACAAAATACAAACTCCATGCAGATGTTGTCCTCGGGCAGATTTTCTTAGCCACTATGTTACCTCCTCCTCCTCTGTTATTATACGGTAACTTAATTTTAGGGGATTTGATAACATTTCAGTTCAAACTAATTCGGACTGAACTTTTTGCCAAAATTTGGTGAACCAGCCAAGCATTTCAAACGTTGGCTCATTTCTAATCAATGTCAGTAGTTGATGAACCATGAAGCAGTGACTTATTGCCACAGGTTTCTGATATCACCTCTTATAGTCGATGTGTCAGTTATTACTTTTAGCTATCAGTGACTATCTGTGATGTCATCCCGTATAGTTAAGAGATTATTTGATCATTTCCTGTTGATGATTTCTGATGACATCATTTAGTCATCCTTATATGTCATCTTATTGTCTGTAAGCTTTAAAGTAATTACACTGCTTATCAATGTCTTCATGTCATTTCTTATGACTTCTTATCATCACTTAATGTCAGGGATTTCTGATGTCATCACTTGTGATTAATGAATTATGATGTCATTCTTATGTAAATCATAAAATGTAAAATTTGTGTAGTATAACAAACATAAACAAATAACTTTGACCCCTTAATAAAGAGGCCCTTTTTTCTCCATTTTTGTTTTTTTCTCTCCCCTTTAAAAAAAACCCATAACTCCTATATTTATCCATCGCCGTCGCTGTCTGAGGGCTTGTTTTTTGCGGGACGAGTTGTATTTTTCAATGGTACCATTTAATGTACTGAAAAACTTTTAAAAAATTCTAAGTGGCGTGAAATAAGAAAAAAATACAACTTCCGCCATCTTTCAGTGCGTCTTGTTTTTACGGCGCACAAACTGCAACAGAAATGACCTGATAACTTTATTCTGAGGGTCGGTGCAATTACTACGATACCAAACTTAGGGCTTATTTACACAAACGTAAATCGTTCGGGTTTTCATGGCTGTCCGATTTACACTCCCATCTAAGCAGTCCCCCCTTCCCTCCTCTCACCGGCTCTCTGCCTCTCTCCTCCAGTCCGGCGTTTGCAATGGGAGGGGGCGGGGATGGGGTGGAGCTAAGCTCTGCTCTGTCCTACTCACTCCCACTGCTGGCTATGGACAAGGGGCGGGAGCTTAGCTTCACCCCTGTCACGCCCACTCCTATTGCAAACAGCTTGGAGGGGAGGAGAGAGGCAGAAAGCTGGTGAGAGGGAGGTAACTGCTTAGATGGAAGCATATATCGGCCGGCCGCGAAAATGCTAGACGATATACGCTCCTGTAAATAAGCCCTTACATTGTTTTTGGGGTTTTTTTTGCTGTGCTACTTTTATTTTTTTTTCAAAGACATTTTTTTTATTATTTTCTGCGCCATCTTCTGAGCACAATAACTTTTTTATTTTGCTGTTTACGTAGTTGTGTAAGGGCTCATTTTTTGCGGGACGTCCTGTACTTTGCGTTGGTACCATAATGGAATACATACTACTTTTTGATCGTTTTTTATTGCATTTTTTCTTGGAGACAGGGTGACCAAAAAAAACACACTTCTGGCATTCTTTATTTTTATTTTGGACGCCGTTCATCATGCGGGGTAAATAATGCGTCACTTAGATCGGACTTTTACGGACGCAGCGATACCAAATATGTATTTTTGTTTTATTATTTAGATTCTTTTATTGTAAATGTGGCAAAAGTTTTTTTTAGACTTTTTTTTTTTTTTTTTAACAACTAGTAAAACTTTATTGTTCTCATGTTTACTCTTTTTTTTTAGTCCCCAGGGGGGACAACAACCAGCGATGCTTTGATCGCTCCAGCAGTACGATGTAATGCTGTAGCATTAGATTATACTGAGATCTGACAGGCATTCTACCAAGCTACGCCATAGGCACGGCTTGATAGGCATTCTGCTATGACAGCCCTTGCACCTTTCAGAAGGCTCCCAGCTGACATGACACCCTGTGATCTCCTCAAATTGACCGCAGCATTTAAAAGGTTAATAGCTCTGCTCAGCTACGTGGCTAAGCAGAGTGGTTGCTGCCGGGTGTCGGTTGTAATAAACAGGTGGCACCTGCCCCGTATGCAGGGAGGTCGCCCCGCGTTTCCCTTCATACATACCCTGACCCGGCAGGACATAATTGTACGCCCCTATAGCGGGAAAGGGTTAAAGGTGTTTTTACACTAGCTGGTTTCAGAGGGCTCTCTACATTGCACAGTGGCCCAGGTAGGCTGGTACTGCATGCCGAATCATCAAATGAATGGGACTCAGCCTGCAGTACCAACCTAGGCCACTGTAAAATGTACAGCGCTGTCTGAAAACAGCTAGAAGTGGGACAACCCCTTTAATGAAGCCTCTGTTCACAGAACTGTAGGTGGACTTCTAACATCCTTATTACTATATATACCATACACTATCCCATATACAAATGGTTGTGAAGTCTGTGGCTCTCCAACTGATGACAACTATGGCTGTCAGGGTAAGCTGGGAGTTGTAGTTTCCCAACTGCTGCAGAGTGACAGGTTAGTGACGACTTCCATATGTTAAAGAGGTTGTCCATTTGTAAACTATGCATAGTATGTCTACAGGAAAGGCCATTAACAGTAGCTTGATGGACGTCCAGCGCCCAGGTCCTCCGCTCATTTGCTGTTCATTTGGCTGGTATGCTTGTGCACTGAGCTGATTTCTGCAGGTAGCGGACAACACTGTTCCACTGCAGAGGCCAGGCTAGGTATTACTAAGTCCTCATTCACTTCAATACCTGTAATACCAAGCCTGGCCACTGCAGTGGGAATGGTGCTGTCTGCTTCCTGCACAAATGAGCTTCATCCCTGAGTACATCAGCCCGGCAAATAGCTGATCGTTGGGAGCCCTGGGCAGTGGATCCCTGCCCATCTACTGTCGGTGGCCTATCCGGATATAGACTATCAGTAGGTTTACAACTGGACAACCCCTTTAATGGAATATCTACTTGCTTTAGACCTCAAGTTTGGGTAAGTCCTGTAACTGGGGCTCCTATGGATGCCCACCTACAGGGGAAAAGTGTGTAATTAAGGAAAAAACATGTGAATGTCCTCCAGAGGTCTTATATGATGTGATGGAGGACATAGATGGTAAAAACAGAATTACAGAATAAAACAACAATACATACATAAGAAAGAAAATAACCCAAAGCCGACGCCAACAAAAACCGTCGCCGTATGCACCCTGTAAACCAAAACCATACATAATATATATCAAAACACCCGAAACCAAATGAGAAATCCGTTCCCATACTTTATTTTAGTGTAAATAAACTAATTTTTTTTTAAAATGAAATGTTAATTAAAAAAATCTTTTTTTTTTAGGTTTTTACTCCCAATAAAACTAAAAATTGGAAAACAAAAAGTTAGTGAAAAAGATATTGAAAAATAACCCTCTATGTCACAGAAAAAATGCAGCTAAAGTAGTTTTGCTTGCTGAAGGAAAAAAAATAAGGCAATAAAACTACCACATGGGTAAATTCCCTAAAAAGTGTCTGGTCCTTAAGGTTCAAAACAGCTGGTCCTTAAGGGGTTAATTGCTAAATGCCTTTTAGCAAATAACCTCTCAGTCTAGGAGGTTCAACTGGATTCAGATAGGCCCACGTGATCACACCTTTGGCAGATGCCCCCTGTCATTCGGAGCTCGGTGCCAATGAATGCCTCTTTTCTGTCACTGCAGAAGTTCCCTTAGGAGTCGTCTGTCAGGAATCCATCAGTGTTTCCTGTCACTGCAGAAGTTCCTTTAGGTGTTGTCGGTCTGCAATCCCTCAGTGTTTAATGTTTGCTTCTTCTCTTCCATGTTACAACATTTCCCTTGGTGTATGGCCTGATTGTATTCAGTTATAATGGAAGTGTATTTTGGGGGCTCGCCTCTAGGGGGGGGCTGCTTATTTCCCGGCCTGATGTCTCTGATGTGGCGGCGCTCATCTGGTGGTGATACTTCTTATTCACCTTTACCTAGCTCTATATAAATAGTATTTCCATCCACTGTATATCCTTCCCTCCCCTCCAGCTAGGGGCAGACTAGGCCCCCCAGGTTTGTGATGTGGAGCCGTCCCTATCAGGATGATCACCCTACTTTTAGGCAGGGCCCGGCAAGCTGAAGTTGGTTCGGTATAGCGCTCCCATTCCTATATTGGTGATTCCCATGTCTTGGTGTCTTAATTCATGTATATGTTGATGCAATGATGTTGGTCTATTAACTCATATATATGTTGAACCATTGCGGACATTAAGGTTTGACGTGTTGGTGATGTCCGTGAGGGCCGTCGCACTTGCGCCCGTCAAGAAAGTAATACTGACATCATAATTATAATGTAATTGGAGGGCAGAAGATCTACCTTGCAGGGGATTTGGAGAACTGCATCTGGTTTCCACAAGTGTGCAGGAAGAATCGATTTCCCATAGCATGCTATAGGGGTTTTTTGTGGTGGATCCGCCACAAATATCCAACCGTGGTTAGGAGCCCTAACCCTGGGGTACATCCAAGAAACACCCACCCCCTTTACCTACTTACCTCTCAGCTGTCCCTGGGATCCAGCGCTGCAGCCCTGCTGTGTTACCGCTGATTGTTGTGATCGCTGATGTCACAGGTGATCGCTGCAGCATCACGTACCTGAACTCCTGGCATCATGGCGCTCGGGGTATGAGCGCCGATGCTGAGAGAACGGGCGGTGACGCTGCAGCGGCCATCCTATTTCCTCTGAGCGGGCGGGAGAGAGGGAGAGAAAGATCTTACCTCCGTTCCTCCCCGCTCTCCCCTGCAGCTCCCCGCTCCGTGCCGACACCCGAATCTTTAGCCCCGAGCACAGCGGTACTCGGATAAAGCCAATTACTCGAGCGAGTACCGCCATCGCTGGAAGGACACAAGTTGATAGTGGCAGCGTTACGGTCTGGGGAGGGCACGCCGTACCGGTCTGGTTATGAATCCATCCTTGCCAGGTGCGTAACTAAAGGCTCAGGGGCCTGGGTGCAAAAGTTCAGCTGGGGCCCTCCTTCCTCCATCTGTATCCAGAGACGTAACTTGAAGATTCCGGGCCCAATGCAAAATCTGTAACAGGGCCGCCAACTATAATGGTTTATTGATAGTACTGGGCTCCCTATATGGAGAGGAGAGGCTTTATGGGCCCCCTAAGGCTCCTGGGCCCGGGTGCAACTGCATCCCCTATAGCTACGCCCCTGATCTTTGCACATCACACACACCCATACATGCTGTTTGTCTTCCCCGGGGCGGATGGGGTCTTACAGCAAGATAATGCAACATATCACACAGCTAGAAATGTAAGAGACTGGGGCTGCACAGCGCTCCGCCTTACAGAATGGAGCAGCTTCCAGACGCTGGGGGAGCGGGCTGTGACTGCGGCAGGTGGTCCCGCCTCACTCCCGGTCCGAGATGCGGGGCAGGACAATGCTGTCGGTGCTGTATTACTAGTTCCCATGCAGCACAGAGCTGCTTGCATTTTGATGGCATTGCTATGACTTAGGGACAGCATTAGAGATGAGCGAGCGTACTTGGATAAGCTGTACTCGCTCGAGTAATGTGCTTTATCCGAGTATCGCTGTGCTCGGGGCTAAAGATTCGGGTGCCGCTGCGGCTGACAGGTGAGTCGCAGCGGAGAGCGGGCGGGAGAGAGGGAGAGAAAGATCTTACCTCCGTTCCTCCCCGCTCTCCCCTGCAGCTCCCCGCTCCGTGCCGACACCCGAATCTTTAGCCCCGAGCACAGCGGTACTCGGATAAAGCCAATTACTCGAGCGAGTACCGCTTATCCGAGTACGCTCGCTCATCTCTAGACAGCATCAATATTTCCCTATGAGAAAAAAAAATTGCATGCTGGGCTTTATTCCCACATCACGGTCACAGCATATTTTTTGCCAGAATTTTCCAAAAAGTCAGTTTCCAGAAACGTGACATGACAATTTTCCCATAGATAGATTGCCACAGGATAAAACAACAGTAGTTCTGGATGTTATGATTGTGTGTTGTGACCATATTATGGTTTAGTGAATCTGGTTTTCCATATAGTGTATACACTATCCTACCAAAAGTAAGTGAACACCTGAGTAAGAATCACAAGTAGTATTTATTTCCATATGTTAATACTTAGTGGGGCTCCTTTGGCCCCAATGATATCGGATACTCTCCGTGGTATACTTTCTACTAATGTCTGATACACTTCAGCTGGTATTTCCCTCCATTCATCCTACAAATGTCTGGCAATTTCTATCAAAGAAGGGGGAAGGGGGCTTGTTATCCGTATAGCTCCAACTTATTCTGCAGTGCTTTTATGTAATTTTTTTTGTTAGCCCCCCAGCAAGCTGGTTACTCATTTTACCGACCTCAGAAGGATGGAAGGCTGAATCAACCTTGAGCCGGCCACCTGAAACATTCAGGGATTGAACCCACAACCTTCAGGTCATGAGTAAGAGCTTAGGACTGCATTCTGCTGCCTTAACACTCTGTGCCACATGAGGCCAAAGAAGATGGATTCACTTCATATTTCCTGACATGACATATTAGTTTGCCCCAAAGATGTTCAGTAATGTCAGGTCGGACTCTGTGCAGATGGTCCAATCATGGAACATCCATATCCTCAAACCAATGTAAAACAGTGCTGGATCTGTGACAAGATGTGTTGTCTTGTTGGAAGTATTGTTATTTTGTTACTGCATAGAACGTTCTTCCATTGCTCAACTGACCAATGATGACGCTCCTTGCACTCACCAGTCGTTTGCAGGATGAATGGAGGGAAATACCAGCTGAAGTGTATCAAACGTTCATAGAAAGTATACCACAGAGAGTATCCGATGTCATTAGGGCCAAATTAGCCCCGCTAAGGGGTGCAATTACTTTTGGTAGGATAGCTGCAGCGGCCATCCTATTTCCTCTGACATCATCTGTCACAACAATCACCATGTGCGTGCAGCATAAGGCCGGATTCACACGGGCGTATGCGCATTTACGTGTATATTTGCGCCACGTATTTGCGTTGCATTTTTTGCTTCTTTTTACTATATTTTTTACGCGTGTAAATTGTGCGCAAAAAAACAAGCCTCCACGGTCCCGGCTACTGAAACGGCCAATTAGTGTAATTAGTTCCAATTAGCACTATTACACTCGCCGCTACAGAGTACATTGGCGCGTGAACCGCATTTTGTTTTCTGGGCTATTCAAGCTTTAACAGTTTTTTTTTAAAAAAAGCAGGAAGATAAGTCCGTCACGCGTCGTAAAAACACGCGGGAATCCCGAAAGTGTAAACGAAACCTTTGAAATCAATGGCGTCGCTTCGTCCCGTTATAATCCGTGATTTTCACATCCGCATAACGGGGCTCAAACATGCCGCTCTGTTTAGGCCGCAGGCTAACTTCACACGGGCGCGCTCGATATCGCGCTCAGCAACGTGCGACTTACATGCGGATGTGAAGCGGTTTCCAGGCGAAAAACGCCTCGCTTCTGTGAGATTCGTATCTTGTCGCACAAGTTTCACGCGCCGTAGAGAATCGGAAGCGTTTTCCATTGATCTCAATGGCAAACCTGGCATCGCACGGCATACGAGCGTCATGGAAGGTATCAAAGCTCCTATTGGAAGCAATGGCGATGCTTTCTGAGGAACGCGAAAAAAATAGAACAGGCCGCGATTTTTTTCCTCAAAAGAATGGAATTTATATTTGCGCGGGTTTTGTGAGTCTCGCATCGCTCAACTTGCCGGGACCATAGGCGCAGATACTCTTGTGCAACTTTTGCGCTGTGAGGGCCATGCCAGCGCGTACCCATTTCGGTAGATACGCTCGCAATAGCGTGACATAATAGTGCTGTGACGGCAGCGTTATCGCGGGCAATCATACGTAAATCTGCTTATTTTACTTTTCTGCGGTGCTAGGACCTCTCACATTGGCGCAGCACACGCCCGCGCCGTGGTTTAACAATCCCCGTTGGTATAGATTTCCCTGGAAAGTGCGCAGTTCAGTACGTGATTTCACGCACCCCTACAGACTCCTATGGGGATTTGGTAAAAACAATCGTGCCTATCGCGTATATTGTCGCCCATGCTAAATTTATACGCAAAAACGCATAGTGAGAGCGAACCCATTGAAATCAATGCGCAAAAATGCCAGCGGACAGAAGCCCTCAGGGCTCCTGCAGACGAGCGTGATATTTTAACGCTCGCACTTGTGACATAATTGCGCTCTCTGAGTAGAGCGCTATCACATCCTCTCGCACTTAACTGTACGTTTTTCCGCTGTTGGGCCCATTCACATCAGCACAAGACACACCTGCGCCATGTTTGAACAGGCGGGGCAGCCTAATTAGTCATTCAGAGTGAGATTTTGTGCAGGCGGGGTGCGCACCGCCAACACTCCTTTTGGATACGGTTAGCGTAAGCTATTTTGCGCACGAAGGAGCCTCTAACTCTACTTTCTGGGGTGCTGGGGACCATTCACATTGGCGCAAGACACACCCGCGCTGTGATTGAAAAAGCCGTGCAGCTTAATTAGTCTCCGTTGTAATTGATTTCCCCACAAAATTGCGCAGTTCATAGACTCCTGTCGTGCAAATGCGCACAAAAAGAAAGCATGTCACGTTTTGTTTTTTGTGCACACAAACGCGCTTATGTGAATGAGCCCCAATAGGTAATCACCAAGTAGCATTCTGCGAAACAGCGGATGTAGCAGAACGTGGACACGAACGTGGACACGGCGGTCGCCACATTACAAACGTTGTCATATATTAATGTGCTTTTAAAATTACGTGTTTTTTTTTTCAACTTTCACATTTTCGTGATTTGTGAAAAATCCTGACGTGACACGAAATTTTGAAGGTCATTTTCAGAATCTGCGGAAAAATTCTGATAATCTCTTTACTTACAAACAACAGACAAAAGTTGCAAAATTGCAGCTGAGTGTAATGAATGGCGGATGAGTTGTGCGCGGCGACAGGACGGCGGGCAGCAGGGCACACGGTACAACATAAGCCTCTCTGGGCAAAGTACAGCCGCTGACCAATCCTCTGGCACCTCGCATCCTCCAATCACTCCGGGATTTGCATTCCGACTCGTCTTCCTGCTGCTCAAGGAGAGCAAAGAAAACTTCTCTGACTTTCTTTGCAGCAAGCAAGCAGGTAGGAGCAGAAGTTGTGGGGCGCCGCTGAGCGTCCTCATGGCGTGTCCGCGTGGAGCAGCGCTGCTGCAGAACTTTCCAGACTGTCCCATTCATGTGAATGGAGCTTGCAGAAATGCTCGCACTGCAGACCCCTCAGGGGTTAATAGCCGATCAGACATTTGCGCAGTGCGTGAAATTAGCCTCATGGTAATCGTCAAACAAATGCACTGGACATCACTTAGAAAAGGAACGTGAGAAAGTGGCGGAGGGCAGAACCGGAGGCGCTCGGTGCCTGCAGAGCTGCGGTCAGAGTCATTTGTATCCACCCCCTTAACCCCTTAAGTGCCGCCCTCTTTTTTTTCATTTTCATTTTCTCCTCCTCACTGTCCAAAAAATCGTAGCTCCTTTATTTATCCATCGCCGGCGTTAAATGAGGGCTTGTTGTTTGCGGGACGAGTTGTAGTTTTCACCGGTGCCATTTAATGTACTGAAAAAGTTTAAAGAAATTCTTAAGTGGAGTGAAATGAAAAAAAAACAACATTCCGCCATCTTTCAGTGCGTCGTGCTTCTCCGGCGCACGAACTGCAACAAAACTGACATAGTTCTGTAAGGGCTCATTTTTTGCGGCGCGTCCTGTATTTTCCATTGGTGCCATTTTGGAATACATGCGTCTTTTTGATCGCTGTTTATTGCATTTTTTCTTGAAGACAGAGTGACCAAAAAATTCTTGAGTGGAGTAAAAAAAAGCACAACTCCGCCATCTTTCGGTGCGTCTTGTTTCTATGGCGGACAAAGTGCAACCAAAGTTCCATGATAACTTTATTCTGTGGGTTTCTGCGATGCCAAATTTATATAGTTTTTATTTTTGCTGAACTCCTTTTATTGCTTTCCAGAGATATTTAATGTTTTTTATACCATTTTCTGCCGCCGTCTTCTGACACCCAGAACTTTTTACATTTTCCATTGACATAGTTGTTTGAGGGACCATTTTGTGGGACGTCCTGCAGTTTCTATTGGTACCATTTTGGAGTTCATATTATTGGTTTTTTTTACATTTTTTCTTGGAGACGGGGTGACCAAAAAAAGCGCAATTCTGGCCTTTTTTTCTGACGACGTTCACCGTGCCGTGTGAATTATGTTCTACTTTGATAGATCGGACTTCTACGGACGCAGCGATACCATTTATGTATTTTTGTTCTATTATTTAGAATCTTTTATTATAAATATGGAAAAAGGTTTGTTAGTTTTTTAACTTTTATTACCTTTTTATTTTTTTAAATAATAAAACTTTTAAAAATGGATTTTTAGTCCCCCAAGAGGACAAGAACCTGCGATGGTTTGATCACTCCTGCAGTATGATGTAATGCCATAGTACTTCATTATACCATGATCTGACAGGCAGTCTATCAAGTCACGCCACGGGCATGGCTTGATAGGCAATCCACGGTGGCAGCCCTAGGACCTTTCAGAAGGCCCCCAGCTGCCATGACAACCGAACAGCACCCCGTGATCTCATCTTGGGCTGGGGGGGTTCGGGACCCCCTGAATGCCAATTAGGGAGTTTGCCACTGTCAGAATCACAGCTATTGCCAGCAGGTGTCAGCTGAAAGAAACAGACGGCACCCGCATTGTATAGAGCAAGATCGCCCCGTGACCTCCCTTCATACAAATCCTAACTGTAATCCCATGACTCTACGTCCTGTGACCTTAAGGGGTTAAGACATGGCTACAATCAATTTCAAAGTAGAAAGAATGGTTCGATCCCACGGCCCGGTGGGCCCCTCAGTCACGGCGGGCCCTGACATGGAGTTGCCGGTTATGACACTGCATCAGGGTCTATAGGTATTACACACATTTCACATGTATGGAAGAGCCTTTCAGTCGCAGACGTTTGTGCAGGCACCTTTGAATATCCCATATAGTTACTTCCCTACTGATAATGGAAAGGGAGTCATGGGGGGATGTAAAGAGCTACTCCTAATACACAGCCGAGTCACATTATTATGACCCCTCCTACTTTCGGCATCGGCAGCTATTAGCCCCTGAAGGAAGAGATGTGCGGTTGGCTGGCTTGGTGGGTATATAAGGTATGTCACAGGCCGTCTGCTCACAGATCACTGGTTGTCACCGGTAAAAGGGGCGATTTATCAGAGTTGCAAAAAGTGATGATTATTGGCTTTCGGGTCGAGGATGGCGGTTTTCCTCTAACAGCGAAGTTTGTAAACTGTTCGCCTGCTGCTGTGGTGAAGGTGTATCGCTAGTAACAAATGTCGCTATTGGGACTAACCGATGTGGAAACTGCGGAGAACCTCGTGCCGTTGATGTGAGAGGTGAACGTTGGCTACAAAGGTGTGCGAGGGCCAACCGATACGAGCAGCTCATGACAATGAACCAGGGGGCTACCAGACGTGTCTAATACCACAGCGGTTCCTACTGCATATGGGGCTCCGATGCCGAGGGGTGCTCACTGCACCTACACGAATAACGCACGTCAGTATCGGGATGGGACCGCCGCTGATTGGCAAAGGGTGCCTTCTCTGATGAGTCAAGTTTTCTGCTTCATCAAACGGATGAACATTGGTGTATCAGGCGAGAAACATCAGAGAACAAGCACTCTGCAGCCATCGCTGGAAGGACACAAGTTGATAGTGGCAGCGTTACGGTCTGGGGAGGGCACGCCGAACCGGTCTGGTTATGAATCCATCCTTGCCAGGTGCGTAACTAAAGGCTCAGGGGCCTGGGTGCAAAAGTTCAGCTGGGGCCCTCCTTCCTCCATCTGTACCCAGAGACGTAACTTGAAGATTCCGGGCCCAATGCAAAATCTGTAACAGGACCCCCCAACTATAATGGTTTATTGATAGTACTGGGCTCTCTATATGGAGAGGAGAGGCTTTATGGGCCCCCTAAGGCTCCTGGGCCCGGGTGCAACCGCATCCCCTATAGTTACGCCCCTGATCCTTGCACATCACACACACCCATACATGCTGTTTGTCTTCCCAGGGGCGGATGGGGTCTTATAGCAAGATAATACAATATGTGACACAGCTAGAAATGTAAGAGACTGGGGCTGCACAGCGCTCCGCCTTACAGAATGGAGCAGCTTCCAGACGCTGGGGGAGCGGGCTGTGACTGCGGCAGGTGGTCCCGCCTCACTCCCGGTCCGAGATGCGGGGCAGGACAATGCTGTTGATGCTGTATTACTAGTTCCCATGCAGCACAGAGCTGCTTGCATTTTGATGGCATTGCTATGACTTGGGAACAGCATTAATATCTCCCTAAGAGAAAAAAAATTGCATGCTGGGCTTTATTCCCACATCACGGTCACAGCATATTTTTTGCCATAATTTTCCAAAAAGTCAGTTTCCAGAAACGTGACATGACAATTTTCCCATAGATAGATTGCCACAGGATAAAACAACAGTAGTTCTGGATGTTATGATTGTGTGTTGTGACCATATTATGGTTCAGTGAATCTGGTTTTCCATATAGTGTATACACTATCCTACCAAAAGTAAGTGAACACCTGAGTAAGAATCACAAGTAGTATTTATTTCCATATGATAATACTTAGTGCGGCTCCTTTGGCCCTAATGACATCAGATACTCTCCATGGTATACTTTCTACTAATGTCTGATACACTTCAGCTGGTATTTCCCTCCATTCATCCTACAAATGTCTGGCGATTTCTATCAAAGAAGGGGGAAGGGGGCTTGTTATCCAACTTATTCTGCAGTGCTTTTATGTAATTTTTTTTGTTAGCCCCCCAGCAAGCTGGTTACTCATTTTACCGACCTCAGAAGGATGGAAGGCTGAATCAACCTTGAGCCGGCTACCTGAACCATATAGGGATTGAACCCGCAACCTTCAGGTCATGAGTAAGAGCTTAGGACTGCATTCTGCTGCCTTAACACTCTGTGCCACATGAGGCCAAAGAAGATGGATGCACTTCATATTTCCTGACATGACATATTAGTTTGCCCCAAAGATGTTCAGTAATGTCAGGTCGGACTCTGTGCAGATGGTCCAATCATGGAACATCCATATCCTCAAACCAATGTAAAACAGTGCTGGATCTGTGACAAGATGCGTTGTCTTGTTGGAAGTATTGTTATTTTGTTACTGCATAGAACATTCTTCCATTGCTCAACTGACCAATGATGACGCTCCTTGCACTCACCAGTCGTTTGCAGGATGAATGGAGGGAAATACCAGCTGAAGTGTATCAAACGTTCATAGAAAGTATACCACAGAGAGTATCCGATGTCATTAGGGCCAAATTAGCCCCGCTAAGGGGTGCAATTACTTTTGGTAGGATAGTGTTTATTGTAAACGAACAGCAGCTCACGGCTATTGTTCCAGCTTCTGGGCCTTTTGGTTATTTACCGACATCTCAGTTCTTGTGGTTCCTAATGGAAGATGTAAAATTATCGTATCTGTATTAAAACTTGTAGAAAAAAGAAAGTTTGGGCTTCTTCCTAACTTGCGAAGAGTTTCAGCTCCATTCCATCTATAGAGCGGGTTATAAACACATTCATCTCCGGCTGTAAAATGTTCCGCTCCCAGAATGAAGTCCTCTGGCTCAGTTATAAAACCTTATTCAGAATCGTAAACATTGATGGCATGAAGGAGTAGTGCAATATCCTCCGGAGGAAGAAAAATTCCGCTTTTCCGTATCTTTTTGACATTTGCAGATTGCAGAATTCAGTAAATTTATCAATACTGTAAGTGCAGCCTGGCGGATGTATTTTAAGGGGACACAATAAATGGAATATTCTCTTGTAATCTAGATTATTTATCAGTCTCCAGCAATGTTTTCCTGGAAGCCGGTGGTGAATTTTTCTGAGATCTCAAGGGCATGGAAAAATACATTGCTGGATTAAATGGGACCTTGTGAAGTTGGGCTCGAAGATTCACAGTGCGATATTGAATTTTCAGCTTCAAGCAATAGGTCAAAAACAAAAGTAAAGTATCGCGCTCGGGTGGGGACAGACTTTTTGCTTTATGGTATACTTGTTGCTGTGTCATTTTTTTTTGCGGTTGGGCAAGTCATAGTTTGTAATGTTAGTTCAATAAAATGATTTAGGCTTTAGGCCTGGTACTATTGGGCTACTGGCACTACATGTGCCGCCTCCGTGCTATAGACCTGGAGTGTCAAACTCCTTTTCACCGAGGGCAACATCAGGATTATGGTCGCCTTCAAAGGGTCACCAGTGATTGTAAAGACTGCATTCTAAAGGATATATAAAAAAGGAAGAGAAGTTGGGGATTACAGATGGATCAGAGCAAAGGTAGTGGTCCAGAAAAATTGGGGCACAAGTTTCCCAACACAGACACTTGACTCTAAACTGCCAGGGAGTCGGAGATAGGAAAAAACTATGGAAATTACTAGAACTTGGTGAAAGGTTCCCAAAAAATGTCTTATTGCAGAGACCTTACCCTTTGGGTTGAGCAACAGTATAACACAACGTCCTCTCCAATCGGTTCAGCAGGCTTACAGAATATGGACAGGCAGGCTGGAACAGACTGTCCTCTGCAGCATGGTAGCGAGGACCGGCTGGGCGTACAAGCTGCCTCAGTCTGAGCACTGGCAAGCATTGTACTGTAGGAAAGGCTCAGTGGGGGAAGTAGACCGGAGACTGCATGGCCAAGACTCAGGGGGGGGGGGGGGGGGCAGTAGTAGTCACAGCGCTGAGTCCACAGTGCTCTGGATGGCCACCATGATCCTCCTACCCAGCAGGGCTGCAAATGAGTCCACACAGTGCCATAGGGTCTTCCTGGCACAGTTCAGTACCCTCTGATCTAGATGAGGCTCTTCAGCATTCAGAGCCAACAGGCCACATAAATTGATGTAGCAGCCTGGTTTCGGCCCACAAGCCTTGAGGACTCAAAAGGAGACCAGGAATTAGCAAATCAGGTGAGTAGACCCATGTTCCAGAATTTCAAAGTGAAGATGCCCCAGTTTCTGGTGCCTATACCCACCTCGTGAGGAGCAGCATTGCTTGCTTTGCTATAACGTTTGGAGACCATGTTCACTTCAGATCTGCAGAAAAAAAATAATCAGGCTACAAGTATAAAATTTAGGTCGGACATGTAAAAACAATAAATTTGATGAGCTGACAGTATTATTAGTCTAAATCAGTGGCTTGCTGCCAATGGCAATAGACCACCCAGCCGCTATAGAGCCCGTCGTGTAGGGGGGCCTAGAGCCGAATGTCCCAACATCAACTCAGCAAATCCCATTCCAAATTCCAGCAGCAGTACAATTTTCTGTCCTCCGTTCTCTGCTACTTGCTGGGTGCCGCACGCTCTCTATACAGACCATAAATGGACTGCCCCCCCCCCCCCCCCCCGGTCTCCGGCACACTGTACCAATAGTAAGAGTCGGGTTATGCTCTCCATGGAGCATGCAGTGCCACCAGTAGCGTGTGATCGCAGAAGATTGGGTCTGTCATGCGTAATGTTGGAGCAACACGGGGTGCACTGTAAGTGGAGCCACAGGGAGGGCACCATATCTAAGTGGAGTCATAGAAGGGGCACTATATCTAAGTGAGGCCTATCTTACTAATTGGGACACACAGGGAGCACTATTACCAAGTAGAGCCACGGAGGGGACATTATTACTTTGTGGGACCACAATCGGAGAAGACGTCACCTACAAGCACTGGCGGTAACTCCGAATGGAGCTGCTGTATCTAATCTCGCTCTCTTGTAAAAGTCATTTCACACATAAATGGCTGACCGCTGGGACTCAGTGATCCCAAGACTGGCTCACCAAATGCCTCCTAGAATTAGAGTGGTTGAGATCGTGGTGCTCGGCAATCTCACTCCATCCCATAGAAGTGAATGGATGATCAGTCATGTACATTGCTGATCTACTCATATGGTGCATCGGTATCAAGATCGCTGGGGGTCTCAGTGGTCAGACTTACCCCAACAATCAGACATTTATCCCTTTAACTCATTGTTTCTTTTTCCCCTAGTAATATTTGGACCATAGAACATGTCCTCTCTAAGCGGCAAAATACAGACTGTTTTAGGGTTCATCCCTCCAGATCAACTTGGATACACCCTGACGCATGAACACTTGACCATGACTTTTGAATGCTGTTATTGTCCACCACCCGCGCACCAAGCCAACTTGGCTGATGGACCCATCGTTATGAAGAACTTGTTCTGGGTCAAGCAAAATCCATACAGTAATAAGGACAACCTTCTCCTGAACCAGGAGGTGGAAGCAATAAAAGAAGAGCTCATTGCCTTTAAGGCCACAGGAGGAGGCTGTATAGTGGAAAACACCACTAGTGGAATCAGCAGAGACGTAAAGACGCTTAAATGGCTGGCGCAGGAAACTGGCGTCCACATTATCTCAGGTGCCGGATTCTACATAGATGCAACTCACAGTCCTGAAACCCGGTCAAAGTCTGTCGAGCAGGTACACAAAATATTAGCATATCGACAACACATAAATTATAATTTTCACTCTCATTTTTACCCTTATTGGTATAACTAAACTACCAGAACTCACATAGTTTCTGACGCATGATATCCTGTTTACCCCAAAATAAGACCTACCCTGAAAAAAGGAATTCATAAACTAGCAGGCTCGGTTCAGGTCCCTCCTGCTGCTCTCCAGAGCCCCGACACAGTTCCCGAAGTCCTCGTCCGGCCACACAAGATCACTTCCTGGGTACGGGATTCATAAATCCTGCATCCTGGAAGCGATGGCTGTAATTGGTAATTTGAGCACTGCATTGATTGGCTGAGCAGTGCTCAAAAAACCAATCACAGCCATCGCTTCCAGGATGCAGGATTTATGAATTGGCTGAGCCACGTAACCAGAAAGTGAACCTGTGTGGCCGACAGAGGACGGTGGGTACTGCGTTGGGGCTCCGGAGAGCAGCGGGAGGGATAATAAGGCATTCCCCAAAAATAAGACCTAGGGCCTCTTTTAGGGCAAATTTTAAAATAAGACAGTGTCTTATTTTGGGGGAAACATGGTATAATCTGTCGGAATTTCATGCCGGAGGCCTGACCTGATCCTAGATGATGCCTCTTCCTTTTTTAGGGTCCCGGGGCACCGCATCCCGGGAGACTTTAAATTTGAGTCTAAGTTCTTATGCACGTGGCCGTATTACTGTACAAATCTGTATTTATGGATCCTTAAAGGGGTTGTCCGAGTTATTTTCTTATATGTCCAAATCAACTTCTGTTCTGCCAGCATGAAATCTGCTATTTAATTACTATCCCCAAGTGTGCCCCTTCACTGATCGCAGAGCGGGTCACGTGCCAAGTGGCATCACTGATTCATGCTGGGCAGCGACATCCGGTAAACCTGTCCCTTTTTACGGGATGTCACCGCTGAGTATAAAGTGTGTCCAGCAGCGCAGGAAGTGCAATCAAAGGCGCCAATACGCTCGATAGCGCAACCTTCACAGCTCAAAAAGTCACGCTATCACAAGAGTATCTGTGCCCACGCTCGTCTTCAGGAGCCCTTGGGGTGGACTGCTACTCTTGGGTCGGTGCTGTGTGCTTGTCCTAAAGGTTAAAATTTGCCAGCCATCCCCTGATGTCAGCTGTGATAGCTGGCATAGTGCCGGCACTGATTGCCACAGTTTGACAGGTCGCCAGTCTCCGTCCCACTGCTATGAAGGTCATTGTCGCAGTAGGGGTAGGCGAGGCAGGATCGGCCTACGATGCTTGAGTATGTGTTCCTCTGGGGGCGGTTTGAGCTCGCGTATTTTAACTGGCAAGCGTAAGTTTAAGTCACTTATCAGAGCCGGCTGCACAAGCCTGTCACATGGGTGACCTGAAGTTTATTTGCACGAGTGATTTTCCACTCAGAGCTGCAATAAGATTGAAAAATCACTACATGTCCTATTTTTGGGCGATTCCTAGTAAGGCATCACCTATTATTTCCTATGGGATCTTAAAAAAAAAAATCACATGGCATTAGAGATGAGCGAGCACGCTCGGATGAGTCAGTTGCTCGAGCAAGCCTCGCTCTTCTCGAGTAACTGCATTCTTGACCGAGCGTGCTCCGAGGGGGGCATAGCGGGGGAGAGAGTGAGAGAGCTCTCTCTCTTCACCCCCCTGCCCCCCGAGCATGCTCGGACAAGAATGCAGTTACTCGAGAAGAGCGAGGCTTGCTCGAGTAACTGACTCATCCGAGCGCGCTCGCTCATCTCTACATGACATGCAATTTGCATGCGAGTGCAATGGAATTTTTACTTTTAAGATCTATTGGAAGCGATCTTTCCCGCGCATTTTTCATGCAAGTACATAGTTGTATTTTTTTTTTTTTATGACTCCCTTTAAGGGCGGGGTCTTTTCTATGAGTGGAGAAGAGGTCCAGTGTCCTTTCAGTAGGACCATGCGCCACTGTCACTTCCGGGTCACCCATGTGACAGGCTTGTGCACCCAGCTCTGATTAGTGGAGCAGCAAACTGACAGCTGCTGTGCAGCATCCCGTAGGGTGACCCCGGACACAGGGCATATGTTGAGAAGCTGGGAGGGCAGAATGGACACTGGTCACGGTGGCACTTACCACGCTCCCTTCCGGAGGGACACATATGGCCTTGGCCAGGGCAGCGCTGGACCTCTTTTGGGCACCCCTCGGAAAGGGATGCCCAATAACTTTGCGAACAGGTATAGGGGTTGTCACGGGTGACGCCACCATTCCGTTACACACCAAAAGACCCTTGGTGGTAAATAGTTGAACCCGTAGACTGGAGTAACATACCTCAGGTCCCTGGGAATAGTCAGGGACTGGCAAAACTTTACTTTGCAGAAACAATGGTGAGAGGCACAGTTTACACAGAACGGACCTGCAGGCAAACAAAAATATTATAGTACCTCTACACGGTGATCCCTAGGCACAGGACGCGGTGTAGGAACAGCAGAATTAAGGTACCTCTACGTGGTGATCTCGAGGCACAGTGCGGCTGCATAGGAACAGCAAGTACCTCCGCACGGGCATTTGGCCTTAACTCACCACCAGCACTCCTCCATAGTCACTGGCACACAGATATTCAGGAACCGCTCTTCCTCCTCCATTCTTGACCACATGGGAGTTGCAGGTACCCCCATGTGTCTGGCACTCTCCATGTAAATCCCAGAATTGAAGACCCCACCAGTCTCTTTTTTTATATCCTCACTCACACCATGTGACAAGACAAATTGATACATTGCAAGCATCTCCTAGTCTCTTGCAAACACTTAACTCCTCATTTGCTGCAGCTGTGCAATACACATACCAGAATGACAAGACACTTTTGCACAGCGCACCTACAAAAGACATTACATGTATGACACTTATGGAGGGGCCAGCAACATAGACTTCTGGCCTCTATCAATGCTCCACCAATCAACGAAGCACTCCATCTGGGCAAGAGAGGAGAAGGCTGTTCTTGTCTCCCTCCCTCAATGACAGTGCATTCCGGCAACATGAATCCCCTCCCCTTGTCAGTCTGATGGGAGGCAGGGGATCGTAGCAGGGTAAAAAAGGATTTAAAAATTTCCTAGTACCACCCTTCCTTGGCTGGACACCCGAGGCACTGGACCTTCACTGCATAGAGGCAAGTACGGCTCTGCCTGCCCCTTATGTTTACCCTCCATCCCTAACAACAGGGTGAAATGCATCTATCACTGGTTGAAGGAGGCTGAAAATAGTGTGACTGTCTGTAGAATCAGCTGAGTTGGCAAATCGGGAAACTTTAGAGTGAGAACTTTACATTCATTTGGTTTAAATCATTGCTGTAACACAATCAGACAAGGAAGAAAGCCGCAAACCCCTAAACATTTGAATCTCAAGTCGAAGGATATTGTAAGCTCTGCTGCACAAGAGAATGCCCCCTTTATGCAAATTTGCATAAGCCACACCTCTTTGTGGTCCCATTTACAAAAAAACCTTAACATTTTGGGTTGTTGGGATTTATGAGGAAACCAGGCGGCATTCATTACACCCCCAAATTATACTTCTCCAGATCCTTTTAGTGATGCCACCCGCTTCTCTTCTTGCCTTCCACTCACTGCACATTATTTTATAACTAAGCTCCACCTACATGACACCCCGGAGGAGTCCTAATGGCAGTCATATTAGTTGTCACCCAACATTTCCAGAAGGACTCAATTTCCAGTTGTTTTCATTATAGGCAGAAGTGTTCGTATATGTTAACGATCAGAACTCCAGACTTGGATTGCAAGTTTTAGACGCGTTCATTAAAACGGTTCTAATTTGCAGAACGTCGTCATCTTCAGGGCTCGCTCAGGCTGACAGGATCTTCTTTGTTCTTCATAATACAATGAGTCTCCATGCCGACATTGTATCACCCGTAGACGCTTCTCCATGGAGTCTCTGAAGACTCGTCCTTAGAATCTTGCTATTAAAGGAGGGATCCGCTTTTTGCGCTGCTATAGCAAATAAAATGGAGGAGGCTACGTAATGAATATGGTTTTAAAGCATGACCGTTCTGTGCAAAAAGTCCAATTAACCCCTTACTGACCAGCCATACGAGTTTTCACCAAAGCGGACTTGGCTTAGGCCGTCGTGTTTTTTTACGTCAGTCTAATATAAGGTCAGCGTGGGAATCCTGTGCAGGGAAGAGCCGGCACCCCGCACCAATGGCCAGGAGCGGAGAAACCTCCTTTCCTGACCATTTAAGCCATTACATGCTGCGATCAATCGTGATCATGTCGAGGGTTAATTTGTTCAAACAGACTGGTCAGTTATGTTGTCGGTTCCGAATTGACCTAAGCAGGAGGAGCGCTCCTTTGAGAGACCATGCACAGACCTATACACACAGTATATGGTTTGAAACAAGTGACTCTGTTTATTGTCTGTATCGTCTCAGTTTATATAGAAGATCGCCCACGCAGGGATGCGACCTTTGGTAATACAAGGAATAACCTCATGATACATACATTCATCTGATAAAAACACATGACTTAATGACATTAAAGAAAATAGCTGATTTCATATGATTTTTAGACATTTAACTTTAGACAGAGATTCATGAAAACTCTTTGCGGTTAGGCCCTGTCTTGCTACATCCCGAGACATCTGGCCTTAGAACTTCCTGATTCCACTTAGATCAGACGTAGACCTTCAGTGTAGACAGAAACCACAGGTTACTTCCTCAAAATCAGTCATGACTTCTGTTACACATACAATATATTGCTAAAATATTCTTTTTGCTAAAATAGATTGATAAGCATATATACTATTTTTGATAAGCGACATTTATTAATTTCTTTACAGCCCCTATTGGCCCTTATCATTCCCCCATTTTGGACATCAGGAAGTCACACACAGGAATGACAATTATGGGGAATTTTGAGGCTGAGTTGATCCAGAGGAAGGCGAAAACCCTTTTAGGAAAAAGCCAATTATCCTTGTATAAAAGGGAAAAATTCCTTCCTGACCCCAAATATGGCGATCGGAACAAGTCCCAAGATCACAGCCGACATTTGACTTTTTAAAATGTATTATTGTCTTCATGTATCTAAACAAATCTCTTACCATTTGTTTGTGTGAAATATAAAGTGTATGTTTGACCGCATCACAATAGGAACAATATTCATATACATTAAGAAAGGTATTTTCCTGGATAACATTGCTTTCTTCCACATCACTATCATTATGCACTATTGAATATATATCGCGAAGTGTCTTTATTGGAGTGGGGATAGACAGTAAGCAAGTCCGTAAAATATCTTCCCCACTCCGCAGGTTGGGCATGCACATGTGGGAAATATTCAGTACGTCTTTTGCAAAGTATTCCCACATGTTGGGGTGTCCTTCCGCCCAAACAGTCCATCTTCTTCTTACATCGACAGTTGATGAAGAATTGTCCCGAAAAGAGAGTAGTCCAAGAAAACAAAGGGTAAATAATACACCTATCCAGACTATCAATGCTGGTGTCCAGGTTGCCATCCTCCTCCCCCACCCTGGGTTGGGCTTACTCTCCACCCCCCTCGTGGTGCTGAGGCGTTGGAACTTTCTTGCAGTGTGAGGCATGGATCCAAGTGGGTTTGCCTTCTAGCTTGACCGAGGTGGGAGTGGTTAACAGCACTTGGTATGGTCCGTCAAAGCGAGGTTCCAAAGTCTTTCTGACGTGTCTCTTTACCACCACCCAATCTCCGGGATTCAGAGAGTGGGATCCTTCCAAACTATCAGGGTCTGGAATAGAAGAGAAGACTAGGTCGTGTGTTATTTTTAGCTTTTGGCATAAGTCCTGCACAAAGGAAGTAACTTTATCATGACCCAGGGATAGAGCTTGGGGGTGATACAGTCCTAACCTGGGCACGGAGCCAAAGAGAATCTCATAAGGAGACAGTCCTGTTTTCCTATTTGGCGTGGTCCGTACTGAGTAGAGGGCCAGAGGTAGGCACTCGGGCCAAGGTTTTCCTGTTTCAACCATGGCTTTCTGTATCTTAAGTTTGAGGGTGCCATTGAGTCTTTCTACTTTTCCGGAGCTCTGCGGATGATAGGGGGTGTGAAACGCCTGCTCTACTCCTAAGGCGGACATGACTTCCTTCATTACCTCACCAGTGAAGTGAGTACCACGGTCGCTCTCAATGGTCTCTGGTACCCCAAATCTGCACACTAACTCTGACACAAGTTTCTTTGCAGTGGCCTGGGCAGTGGCCTTCGTGACCGCGTAGGCCTCGGGCCACGCGGAAAAGAGGTCAATGCATACCAGGACATACTCATACCTTCCTGATCTGGGCAGCTGGATGTAATCTATCTGTAGTCTCTGGAAGGGGTACAAAGGTCGCGGAGTGCACTTCCGAGGGGTCTTTACTACTTGACCGGGGTTGTGTAGTGCACAGATTTCACAAGCCTTGACGTATGCCTTTGCCATCCTGTCAAATCCCGGAGCGTACCACATTTTCTCCACCAGGGCTACCATGGCATTACGAGAAGCGTGCACCTTTCCATGAGCCAAAAGGGCCATACTAGGATAGGCAGCCGCAGGTAAACACATACGGGAACCCATCATCCAACCTTCATTTCCTTTTACTGCCCCTGCACTTGCCCAGCGCTCCTGCTCTTGCCCTGAGGGGAGTAGGTCCACCTCCTTCTGTGGTGGGACAGAGAGGGTCTGGTCCTTGGCAGGGGGATCAGGATCCTCCTCCGCTGGGCAGGACCTGGTCTGAACTCTGCACACGGGTGCCCTCCAGTCCAGCAGGGCTGCAGCCTTAGCTGCTCCGTCTGACTTCTCGTTGCCTCTGCTTTCCAAGGAGTCCCCTTGGGTGTGTGCCTTTACCTTTATTATGGCTACCTGCTTCGGGAGCATGATAGCTGACATTAAATTACTTACTGCCTCACCATTCTTTATCGGTCTGCCTTGAGCTGTTAGGAAGCTCCGCGCGCGCCAAATCGGCCCATAATCATGCGCAACGCCAAACGCGTACCTGGAGTCCGTGTAGATATTAGCAGTGACTCCCCGGGCTAACTTGCAGGCCTCGGTCAGAGCGCACAGCTCCGCTTCCTGTGCTGACATATGTGGGGGCAAGGCGCGGCCTATCAGTACTTCATTCATTGATACTACAGCAAACCCTGTCACAAATCTGCCCATCTCATTCTGGTATCGTGATCCATCCACAAACATTTCAAGGTGGGGGTTCAGGAGAGGCTTATCTGTGACATGAGCAAATCCAGCTGTCTCCTGCTCCATCAGAGCAGCACAGTCATGCTGGTGCTCGGCGTCAAAAGCTTCCTCTTCGCCTAGGGAATTGACAAAAAGTTGATCCCCTGTGCTTACTCCCCCTTTTGAATCAGTGTCACCTAATGGCAGTAAGGTGGCCGGATTCAAAGTTGTGCAACGTTGAAATGAGACATTGGATGAAGAGTGTACTGCAAGTTCCATTTTGACCTGTCTAGCAAGAGAAAGATGTCTACGGCTCACTTGTGTCAGAATTCCATGTACGTCATGGGGCGTGAGGACCACAAGAGGGTAGTCTAGGACCACCTCAGAAGCTTTCTCAAGTAGTGCTTGTACAGCCAGAACTGCTCTTACACAGGAGGGTGAACCCCTGGCTACTGCATCAAGATGTGCACTGTAGTATGCTACAGGGCGCTTTTTGTCACCATGCTCTTGTGTGAGGACGGCAGTAGCATGTCCCGCCATCTCAGTCACGAACATCTGGAAGGGTTTATCATAGTCAGGCAGACCCAGTGCTGGAGCACTGGTAATCTGTATTTTCAGCTGATGGAAAGCTGACTCGGCTTCCGGAGACAAAGCAAATGGCTCAGAACTCAGGCAGTCGTACAGAGGCTGCATGGTCATGGAGGCAGAGCGAATCCACGGCCGACAATATGAAACTAACCCCAGAAATGTCCGCAACTGAGCATGGGAGGTAGGGAGTGGCATGTCCTCCACCACCTTGGTACGTTCTGGCGTGAGGTGTTTTGTACCAGGACCTAGGCAGTGACCAAGAAACACAACATGAGATTTGCAAAACTGTAATTTGTCTTTACTGGCTTTACACCCACTGTCTGCAAGAAAACAAAGGAGGCTGAGTGAAGCCGCAACACAGGTGGGTCTGTCCGGTGCACAGAGTAGGAGATCATCAACATACTGAAGCAGGGCCACACCTGGTGGGACCGTCCATGCATCAAGTACAAGCCTCATACATCGGGTGAATTGATTTGGGCTGTTTTGTGCCCCTTGTGGTAGGACAGTCCAGCAGTACTGTTTTCCTCGGAATGTGAAGGCAAACAGGTACTGGCAATCGGGGTGGATCGGGACGGACATAAATGCATTGGCTAAATCGATCAGAGTGTACCAACAGGTTCCGGAAGGTATGGTGGACAACAGAGTGTAAGGATTGGGGACCAAAGGTGTTTCTAGGATGGTCACCTTATTGATTTCTCTTAGATCGTGAACCATCCGGTAGGTATCAGGTTCGCCTTTCTTCCCTTTCTTTTTAACTGGGAAGAGTGGCGTGTTAGCGGGTGAGACGCAAGGTTTTAAAGCATTCAAGGCACATAACTCTGTAATAGTGGAGGCTATTGCGTCTTCCTGTGCCATGGCTAGGGGATATTGGCGGATCATGGGGGCTTTTTCCCCATCTTTGAGATATACCATGACTGGGGGTACGTGGAGATGGCCCAAGTCTGTCTTCCCTTTTGCCCAAAGGGTCTCTGGCACTGCTGAGAGAACCTGTGTATCTTCTGGGGTCAACACATATACAGTACAAGAAGGAGGCGGAGTGACCAAGTCTGCTGCCATGAGACAGAATACTTGGTGGTCGGCCGCAGAGGTACTGACATGAGCCTCACCGGAAGGATGGAGCTGAATACAGCACCCCAGGGGTCCCATCACATCGGTTCCCATGATGCAATCCCCAGCGGGTGACACCAGGAAGCGAGTGAGGACTCGTGACCCTTGAAAAGAGACTTCTATGGGCTCGGTCTCACGCATGGGTGTTGGTTCACCGGACACTCCAACGGCTATGGCTATGGAGTCTGAGAGGGGAATACTAAGGTCATTGACTTGTGAGGTACTGACACATGATTTAGTGGCCCCTGTGTCAATTAAAAAGGGCACCTCCTTCCCCTGGATTTTTAGAGGCTGAAAAATTTGTGGCCCACGTGCGTCAGTAACTATAAGGGACACGGGGGAAGGAGTGCCAGACCTTCATTGGTAATTGGTATACCCGTTGTTTCCCTGTGGGCGGGATGATGTGGTAGTGGCCGTACTTCCCTGTTGCCCCCTTTCGTCTGACATGTTCTGTCTAGGGCGTTTAGGGGCTCTACAATTACGGGCCAAGTGTCCAGTCTTCCCGCAGTTATAACACTTACGGGTCTCCCGCCTGCTGTCGTTAAGTCGGACTGTGTCCCCCTCCATGGTGTAATGTTTAATCATAACACTCTTTGCGTGGTCTTCTGTATCCATGACAAATCCTACAGCTTTCTTATATAGATCACGCGGTTTGGCCTGTCGCCAATCGGGGGTACATGCTTTAACGCGTTCAGACAGGCGCTTATCTATTCCTTGCATAAAGGCTTCACAAAAAGCAGCATTACGTATTGCTTTTGGACAATCATATAAACCCAGATCTCTGCCAACTTCCTCTAAACGGCCAAAGTAACATTCAATAGACTCGCCCTTGTTCTGTCTACACTGGGTTAGGGCTGTACGTCTCTCTTGGGCTTTGTCCTTAAACCAGGTCTTAACCTTGTCAACATATTGAGTACCACTAAGTAATGTCTGGGGGTCATCTGGGCGATCTTCAAGACCACAAAATTGAGCAATACTATTGTAAAGGCCCAGAGGACATTTTACATTCATAAGACATTCCATATCTGTCCAAGTGGCAGAGTAGTTTTTCTGTATGACTTCCAACTTTCTATGGAAAGCTGCTGGCTCTGTCTGGGGATCGGGCAGTTGCTGACACAGTGCCATCTGGTCTGTGGCGCTCCAGGGTCGCCATGTAGTGACTGTAGACCCGGGAGTTGGTCTATGTGCGTCCGTAGGTCTGTCATTAGAAGACGATGGTCTGTCAGTGTCCTCTTGTCTGACCGTGCCCAATGGTGGACTCGGTCTGTTTGGTTCTCTATAATGGGTAGTGGAGGTTGTAACTGGGAACAAGGGAATCGGTTGTCTACACTGATCCCTGGGACGTGGAGTCCCACATACTGTACAGAGTTCTTTAAAACAGGCATTCTGTTGACCACAACGTGGACAATCCCAAGCCGGACCTCTATTTACTTCAGGGCCCGGGGATCCTGATTGAGGGCTGTATGGAGGTGTATCCATCTGGGCAGTAGCCTGTGGATACGTAGGAGGCAAGGGTGGCAAATTGGGATACAGAGAATTAAAGGGATTATTTGGAGACATTGGTGGAGCGGCCGGGACGACAGGAGAGACTAATGGAACCGTAGGGGTTTCCATGGGAACGTCTATTGGTGGCCGGGGCATAGGACAATAAACTAAAATGCCCTTGCCTCGGGATTCGGAGTCCCAGTGTTCGTCTTCTGCTGTTTTAGAGCAGTCCAGAATAGCCTTCATGCCTTTTTCCAAACCCTTATTTCTTATTTCCTTTCTATGCTTATCCTCATATTGTGACCAAAATTCATAATTGAATGTTCCCACCTTCTTGAGGCCTATACGTTTGTAAACTTTATAGGCTTGTCTGCAAATGTCCTCCCCTTCTCTATCTTTAATTATCTCAATAGGAGTCTGATATATCTTAGATTGTTCAGACCCCATCTTGACCACTTCCGACTATTCTTCACTAAGTATACAGGACGTATATTTCACACAGTAAACTAAGATAATCACTGAGACTATCTGGGAACACACAGTTCCCTGTCCCGGAATAGATTTACAGAACTAAAACGTGGTCAACTTCAAACACTAGGATTCAGGGGAGACCAGACTTCACCTCTTAGGGAACTTTTAGTAATATTATAACAGATCCAGAGTAAGAATATGACTGCCAGAAATGAGACTATAACAATAACAATTATTTCAATCTCCAATACAGACAACATGACTCTTTAAGTCCCAATGAGTGAGTTCTTCCGTCTAGGACAGTTAAATGAACTTATTCACTCTAAAATATGGACGGGGCAGAAAATATAGGAAACAGGCAACAACATACCTCTAGTCCGTTAGAGACACACAGATCAAAAGAATCCAGACTGTATAATAGTAAGATAAGCTCTTACCTGTTACACCGGTGTTTGCAGTCTGGGGTCTCCGAATCCAGTATCCACGTCAACGGGCCAGGAGTTTGTTTCAGTCTACTGGTTGCGATGTCCCGTAAAGGTAAGCCCCGCCCCACGTTGGGCGCCAAGAACTGTCGAGGGTTAATTTGTTCAAACAGACTGGTCAGTTATGTTGTCGGTTCCGAATTGACCTAAGCAGGAGGAGCGCTCCTTTGAGAGACCATGCACAGACCTATACACACAGTATATGGTTTGAAACAAGTGACTCTGTTTATTGTCTGTATCGTCTCAGTTTATATAGAAGATCGCCCACGCAGGGATGCGACCTTTGGTAATACAAGGAATAACCTCATGATACATACATTCATCTGATAAAAACACATGACTTAATGACATTAAAGAAAATAGCTGATTTCATATGATTTTTAGACATTTAACTTTAGACAGAGATTCATGAAAACTCTTTGCGGTTAGGCCCTGTCTTGCTACATCCCGAGACATCTGGCCTTAGAACTTCCTGATTCCACTTAGATCAGACGTAGACCTTCAGTGTAGACAGAAACCACAGGTTACTTCCTCAAAATCAGTCATGACTTCTGTTACACATACAATATATTGCTAAAATATTCTTTTTGCTAAAATAGATTGATAAGCATATATACTATTTTTGATAAGCGACATTTATTAATTTCTTTACAGCCCCTATTGGCCCTTATCAATCACAGCATGTAAGGGCTAGTGCCTATGGATGGATTTCTGCCGCGTTTCACGTGGCGGAAATCCGTGGCATTACCCTGGAGCTATTCGGTTCTATTGAACCTAATAGCAAAATGTTCATGCTGCAGAATTACGCAGCATGAAAGAAACCATGGCATGCTCTATTTGCCGTAGTCAATGGAAGCCTGTAGCACAGCGGAAGTATCGCGTGAATACGCGTCCCCGCCCACCGCCGTCCGCATGCGTGCTGGCCCGCCAGGCGGGACACGTACAGCGGATCCATAGTGGTGACTATAGTGGATTTAGGGGGCACCATGGCGGACTCCGCTGCGATATTCCGCTGGCGGAGTCCGTCATGGCCGTGGGCATGAGGCCTAAGTGGGTGACAGGGTGGTAGCTCCTTCCCTCATCCATTGGCTAACTACAATGTGATTGCAGAGTGTCGATGGATTCCCATATTTCCACGCGGGACAGAATTGTTTGCAGGACGCAGCGCAGAAACAGATTTTGTCAATTAGTGCGCATTTTGTGACGGTTTTAACTTCAGAACACGTTCTGTGGAACGTCTTGTGGAATTTCTTGAATTTTTTCACACTAACTTTAATTGCGGAATTGCATCTCCTGTATGTTAGAAATCTGCAGCAACAATTCCACAAGACGCCTTTAATTCTGCAGCAGAAAGCTTTTCCACTGCGGGATGTAATCTTGCGGTTTTGAAGCAAAAATGGGTGGATTATAGCAGCTGCGGAGCTCAAGCCCCATTGGGCTAACATTGTGATGCTGAGATGTCCAACACACTAGTTTTGTCACGTGTGAAAGTTCCCTTTATGAAGTGAAGTATAAAGCGATGGCCGCACACACGGTGGTTTCAAGATGGTTTCTCCTTTTATTTCCTTCACAGATGGTAATACAACGTTTCGACTTGCGTCTTTTTCAAGTACTTTTTCCATCTACATACTTGAAAGTTCCCTTTAGGCTGGGTTCTCAGGGGGCAGATTTGCCGCGGAAATTCCGTGCGGAATTTCGCCGCGGCAAATCTGCATGCAGCCACTAATCCCGGGATTAGCCAGCCATGTGGATGAGATTTCTCAGAAATCTCATCCACACGGGACGGCAAATCCGCTGCGGCTAAGCCGGTAGAAGCCGCCACTGTGGCGCGGATTTGCCGACCGCAGCATGTCCATTTTTTTTTTTCACTGCGGCCGTGCTTCAACCCACTGCGGGTTTTGCAGCAGCGGTTCTCCCTGCGGAAATCTCACGGTTTTTCGCTGCAGCCAAACCGCGAGATTTCCGCCGAGAATCCGCCCTGTGAGAACCCAGCCGAAGGCCTCTGGATCTGCCGGGCATGCCAGCCTCCAGCACAGTCTGATTGCTGATCGATGAAAACCAAGATTCTTTACCCAAGAATCAGAACAGATCCATTTTATTTCTTGGGGGGCATCTGTGCCCAATAGTGTCTGTTTTTAACAAATAGTTATTCAATAAAATTTGTGTTTTAGCGAATTCTAGTCTGTGAAGGGCATCCATTAAATTTAGACTTTCTTGCCTCTGTGATAACTGATTGATGAAAAGTATACTATACTGCACTACATAAGTATTACGGTGTAGTGTACCAGTCATCACATCTGCAAGTCCCTTGTAGGGCCAAAAAATGTGTTTCAACAAAAAGTGCAATAAAGCGTTAAATAAAGGCTATTAAAAAAAACAAACCCCCACTCGTCCCCCCTGCAAACTGCCTTCAGCATAGAACAAAAAATAAAGATATTGCTGTGTTTGTAATGAGTGTACTATAAAAATATTATGTCCGTTATCTCACATGGTAAATGGCGTAAGAAAAATTGAGTTAAACTTTTGGCAATGTTGTCGCCCCCCCCCCCCCTTTAAAATGCTGATGAAAATAGTGTTCAAAAAAAAGTTAAGATTTTTTTCAAAGTGGGAGGAGATAACAATAATGAAAATAAAAAACGTACTGCGCCCTCGAGGGGTTAATCAAAAGACTTTCAGAATTGTGACATTCCAGACATTCACACATTTCTGGACTATTGGATGGTGGGTGGGAACTTTTTTGTATTGGGGTACGTTCACATGTGGCTGAAAATGGCAGAGATTTTCTGAAATGGAAAATCCACATCAAATTCCGTATTGTTTCTGTGCCAAAAACTACATCGAAATCCCTGAACCATCGAAATCCCTGAACCATCGAAATCCCTGAACCATCGAATTCCCTGAACCATTGGTGCGCATTAAAAGAGTGAAATTAGTTCCAGATCTGCACCATTCGTGTCGGGAAGGAAATTATTTTCCCCTAAATTGAGCAAAATTGGCTCCTACCTCATTGGTGTTTTTGCCTTCCTCTGGATCCACAGGGGGGGTAATAGGCTGAGCTGGATGGTTACAGGTCTATTCTCGGCCTTCATACTATGTTACTATTTCCCACTACCCTTGTATAATTACGTTGACTTATTTCTGCTGTTTTCCATGCCTTCTCTGCCTTTCTTCCTCTCCTCTGTATTCATGTGTCTTCTTACCAGCTGACGGAGGTTTTAGTTGATGAAGTTCTCCGAGGAGCAGATGGGACGGATATAAGATGTGGAATAATCGGAGAGATCGGATGCTCGTGGCCACTAACTGACAGTGAGAAGAAAATTCTTCAGGCGACGGCTGAGGCTCAGACACAGCTTGGATGTCCTGTGAATATTCATCCTGGCAGAAACAGCGAGTCTCCCTTCCAGATTGTGCGCGTTCTGCAGGAGGCCGGGGCTGATATCTCCAAGACTGTGATGTCTCATCTTGATAGGTATTGTAGTGGAAGCCGAGCGCTCTCTTGATAATCGCGCTTTTTATAATAAGCTTCTTGGCATTTGTCTGATTATTTGTGTATGGCAAGGATAGTAACTGTAAGTATTAAATACCCAAATCAGACGGCTTGTCTGGGACTTTTTGGATTTTTTTTAACTGATGACCTGTCCTCAGGACCAACACCGCTACAGACAGAGTAGACCAGTGGCCAAGGGTTGGTATTGCATTGGAATCAATAGGAGCTTCTTTTGCATTACCATCCCAGGCCATTGTGCTATAGTCAGCACTAACTGTCATGACAGTGGCACCAAGAATCAGCTGATCAGCGGGGATCCTAGGCTTTAAATTGTAAGACTATGTAATGGCTCTAATTTACTTATACACCAGTCTAAATCCAAAACATGTTGGCGTTAAAATTCAGAAACGAGGCGTATGCCTCTTAATAAATTTGGTGCATCCATGTGCCAGAAAATGAAATCTACTCCGACTGTAAGCAGGTGATTTATGCTGCTTTTTGTGCCATTTTCAGATGTAAAACCTAATAAATCCGCCAGTCCTTTGATGGCCCTACCCCTTCCTGGTTAAAGCAGCACTCCAGTTGCTTCCAGAACTAGTGGGATGGAGGAATGGCAGAGAAGATCGTCTACAAGTCATATATCTGGTCCATGGATAGAATTTTATTCCCAGACTGGAGGGTTGTTTAAACTTCACTCACTTTTTAAAAGTGTTAAGAGTGGCAAAAAAGGTCAAAAATCGTATGTGCCCATACAGTGTGTGCCAAAAACATATGACCTTTTTATGCCAAGAAATTGGCACAAAGCCTTTGATACCTCTCCACATATGTTAAAGAGATTGGGATGGAAAAAATAGTAACATTTATGTAAAAAGAGAACCATTTGTAACCCCATGTAAACTTCTATTCTATGGCAGCAGTCATATAGGCAGCTCTGTACCCAAACACTAAATGAACCAGATCTCTCTGTCTCTCTCACAGCAGCAAATCCCAGCAACATCTGAAGCTCCAATTAGCAGAAAGATTTACATGTAACCATGCAGCTGCCTGAAAACCTTCTTGCTGATTAGGGTTCTTGGCAGTCTGTTAAGCTTCTTATAGTGACACACATTGAACGGGCCCATATGAATAGTCTGCATAGTACATGAGCTGTCTATATTCTGTATAAATACTCTAGATGAAGCATTACATTATAAACAAGAGGAGCAGATGATGTGATGCTGATCCATTCAATGAGACCACTGGAGATAACAGAGTGCTTGTACTCGTATGTCATGTGCCGCTAGTCTTAAGTGTAGATGATGAGGGAGACAATATTCTGGTAAAGCCAATGGGAAGACATCATGAAACCTCCAAAACTGAAATCACACAGTATCACACATATATAGTGTAGAACATATAGTAAAGCCCAACCCAAGTGGTGACTGAAGACAAACCTTATATTAAGTGATGATGAGCAAACTTTTCAAAAGTTCTCTAAATTTGGGCAAAAAGTTTGGTTTCGTCCGAATTAGTTTACCAATGCCCTTAAAAGTGGTGTATAACACTGAATAAGAAGAAGAAGGAAAAGGAAGAAGAAGAAGAAGGAAAAGGAAGAAGAAGAAGAAGGAAAAGGAAGAAGAAGAAGAAGGAAAAGGAAGAAGAAGAAGGAAAAGGAAGAAGAAGAAGAAGGAAAAGGAAGAAGAAGAAGAAGGAAAAGGAAGAAGAAGAAGAAGAAGGAAAAGGAAGAAGAAGAAGAAGGAAAAGGAAGAAGAAGAAGAAGGAAAAGGAAGAAGAAGAAGAAGAAGAAGGAAAAGGAAGAAGAAGAAGGAAAAGGAAGATGATGAAGAAGGAAAAGGAAGATGATGAAGAAGGAAAAGGAAGAAGAAGAAGAAGGAAAAGGAAGAAGAAGAAGGAAAAGGAAGAAGAAGAAGGAAGAAGAAGAAGGAAAAGGAAGAAAAAGAAAGAGAAAGAAGGAAGGAAGATTCGACCGAGCCAAACGTTTAGCAAAGTTTGACCTGAAACAGGGATCGACTCTTTCCAATCGCTCAATGCTCCTTATGACTGTAAGACAGGAAGCAGTTTAGGGTCCGGCCTTCCATTGTCTACAGGTCAATGTTGTAGTCCTGCAGGCTATTTGTAGTCCAGTACATTTTTGCCATTGTGCTCTTGGCAAGTGTGTTGATCTGCCATACAAGACGATGTAGCCCACACCTAATGGTTCCTAACAATGAAAAGAAATTTCATTACACTTTACTGACAGTTCCTCCAGTTATGAATAAAACTACCAGGGGAAATTAAATATCCTGCATCTCCCCTATGAAATTTAGTATGGAGAGCCCGGACGAGCCTTGATCATTCTGATTAAAGACATCCGTGTAATTAATCTGGGTGTGAGGAAAGTGACCACACTATGTAATCACTACCTGTCTGTTTATATAGAGAGACTTAATCCTTCTTAATAGGAAATACCGAATGTCAACATTTAAGTAATAAAACTTCTTTGTCCTAGGACGATATTTGATGAGCAGAAACTGCTGGAGTTTGCCACACTCGGGTCGTACCTGGAATATGATTTGTTTGGAACAGAAATGCTGAACTACCAGTTTAATACGGCTGTGGATATGCCTAGCGATAATGACAGAATCAGAAGGTAAGTAGAGGCACTTAGACTGGTGCGACCTGAAGCCGAACACTTAGGGTTGTCCAGGACTTTACTGTTGACGAGCTGTCCTCAAAGGGTGTGCCGCTCAGGATCCATGCTGATCGGCTGTTCCCGGGGGCCGAGATCTTTACGGACGGAGCCGGAAGCAGACAGCTCTGTCCATAGTGTAGCAGCCCGGGTTGGTATTGCAGGGTCCGAGGAGCTGGCCCTCAGCCAAGGAGACAGCGGGGTAGAGAGAAAACCTTGTCACGGGGCTCTACCATCTCGTCACCTGGTGGTAGCTCGGCACCCGACCTCGTTACTAACAGGGGTATCAGTGGTTACCTGAAGTTCTGTTTGCCACTCGTGATGCCAATGTTCCATTCTCTGCGGTGAAGCTTTAAGTTGAAATAAAGTAGTCCACGCATACAGAGTGTCTTTTCTGAACAAGAACCGGGACCGCTTACTTAAACATAAATAGCCAGTAACCCCATAACGGTTCTTACAGAGGTGAAGCAGGCAGGATCCACGGGGTAATGGGACCTCTACAGCTCTAGTTATCAGTAGGAATTCACTCCCCCGGTAATTCTCTCGCTCTTGTCAGTCAGTCACTGTTTTTCTCGCCCTCTGGCTGTTCTTCTACTTCTCCGGACACACGTGGTTCCTCGGTGTGTTTTCCTGTGTCCGGGCTCCTGCACTCTTGGTAGCTAGTTACGGTGGGGAGTTTCGTGGGGAGAATAGGCCCAAGTGGGAACGGTAGACCACCTCTTGGCCTCCTGATGCATTCCACAGACAAGACAATGCACGACACGAACATAAAATATACATTCTGAGATGCTGGACGGGACCCCAAGCTCTTGGCCACTACAGTATTACATTGAATTCAATAGCAGCTGCGCCTGCAATGCCAACCCGGGCCACTGCACTACTGACAGAGCTGTCAGCTCCTGCCTCTGTCCGCAATGACAGCTGGCCCAATTTTAGCTGGTTACCTGAGTGGTGGACCCCTGCCCATCAAATATTGATGAGTTTCCTGAAAATATGTCTTGTGTCCTCCCCCTCCCACCCTGTTTTCTCATGGATTGTAAGTTCTTGTGGGCAGGGCCATCGCCCAATCTACTTATAGGTATTATACTGTATTTAAGGTATTATCTTGTCTATGTTTCCTCTGATGTGTAAAGCGCTGCGGAATATGTTGGCACTACAGAAATAAAGATTATTGTCATTGCAAGAAGACCCCGAGTGTATCGCCATCTTACATAGGTCCTTAAGGATCCCTCAGAAGCCTTTTATGATGGTTGTGTTAAGCCGGCCTCAGAAATGATTCTAGACCTTGATACTATGGCATTAAATTAAGCATGTACTTTTTACTACAAAAACCACTTCCTAACTTAAAAGTGGCAGGAAATTACAATCTCGCTCCCCAACTGTATTAGATTGCTTTACTTCGTCAGGTTTATTTACCACCCTACACCCCCAATTTATGCAACATTTATCTCTCTGTGATGCCTGGAGACTCTTCAACCTGTCAAGTAAGGAATTCTCCTTCTCCAGAATTGATCTACTTCTCTCAGCAGATGCTTTATTCCATGAGATACTGGATACAAAAATCAGCCCCATTACCACCTCTGATGCTGCTTCTTTGTCCTTATATTTTGGGATGCCCTGCAGATGTTCTGAGAACACAAGCAGGACACTCTACTCGTAACACCTGATGCCTAAGCCAACTTTCTAGAGGCACTATCCCATCTTTCTGAAAGGCTCTGCTCAACTCCAAATCAGAATGACTCAGAATATACTTCAGATGGGGTAATACATTTGGCCCACTCTTAGCACACTTGACTTAGTTGAACTTGGCATGTCACCCACTTCTTAAAATCCAAGACCCTACCCTATCAAGATTTTATCCGATTATTTTGAGGACTACAGGGCAGAATCTACCAATCTGGCTAAGATCAATACTTTCCTAGATTCATTAACTCTCCCGGGGCTCTTCAAGGAGCAACAGGAATTACTAGAGGCAGATATCTGGCAAAACTCCTGGCCCTGACTCCTTGGCAATACTCCCAAGTAGATTCTTTTGTGGACTCCAAGACAATTTTGATTCTTAAGCCACAGAAAGGCCCTAGCCTTCCTCAATCCGGTAGACCGATTTCTCTTCTCAACCAGGATTATAAATACTTATTCGAGATACTGTCAAACAGATTCCAGCTAATTCTTCCTTCTCTTATCATCCCATCCCAGTCAGGATTCTAAATTAATAGATATTGCACTAGAAATATCGGGAGGGCAGGATCTGCTACGATAGCAGCAGGGAACTCAGACAGGCTCCCTTCTATGCTCCTAAGGTTAAATACTGCAAAGGCCTTCAATAAGGCCTTTTGGTCCTTTTTATCGGTCACTTTGACTAGGAGGGGTTCGGCCTGGTCTGCCTCTGCCACCTCTCAAATATCCAAAAGCATTCCACCACAACCCTGATGATAAACAACGTAATAATACCCCTGGTAGACCTCTTTGTGGAGCAGGACAGGGCAGCCCACTGTCACCCTTGTTTAATCTTTCTATTGATCCCTTGCTGTTTCACCTAGATAAAATGGATTCTTTTATTAGAGGCTTTGTGTTGGGTAACTTTGAGCTGCGTACAGCGGCATTCACAGATGATCTCCTATTAATGGGCCACAGCCCTAAAATATATCTATAAGCCTTGCTTCAAGATATACAACAAATCAGTTCCATCTCAGGTTATTCATTAAACTTGGATTAATGTCAGGCCTTGCAGCTAAAAGCCACACTAATGCCTCTGTGGACAACCCATTTCACCCTCAAATAGTGTCGAGAAGCTATTCAATATCTAGAAGTAGACATAATCTGCAAGTCCTCCCACTTATACCACCATAATGTTTCTCTTTATATCCAACTACTAACAACCACTTGTCTGTCTGTGCGTGAGTGAGGGAGTCACATGCTTTGCCCTTTTTCACATGACGGAGACATCATCACATGTCCTATTCCATAGCAACTGAGGCTGCGGGGTTTTGTAAGGGGTGCATAACTCACTTACTCAGGATGACCTCTGGATAAAGGACATGTGATGACCTCGCCGTCATGTGATTAGGGGAGGAGCATGTAACTCACTCACTCTGCATAATCAGGGGTGCAGCAAAAGTGAGTGAGTTACATGTTCCTACCCTGATTACATGACGGTGACGTCATCAAAGTTTCTCCATCCCAAGTGAGTTGAGTTACATGATCCGTGCCCAATCACATGACGGTGACGTTATAAAAAGGTCCTGTAAGTACATGGCTAGGTGTTCATTAGTATTCCATAGCAACTGAGGCAGCGGGGGTTTGTAGGGGATGGAATACCCTGTTGCATGAAGAATGTATGCAGCAGAGCCGTATGTGATGTTCATGTAGCAGAGCTGTGCGTGTTACGTGTATGTAGCAGAGCTGTGCGGCGCTTTGCGCCACCAGAAACACCTGTACTATATAATTTCCTAATAATTACTAGTTACCAATTTAAACAAGGCAAAAGTACAGACCTGCTTTCCCAACTCTACACGGTATATAGAATGGGAAATATGAGGGATGATGCCTATTTCCCTGCCATGATGACTTGGTACTCCTTCTATCTAGGGGCCCTTTTACATTGGATGACTTGTTGGGGGTAGATGCCCGACAGGTCGTCTCATTGATGATCATTCCTGAGCTTTTGCAGGAATGAACCCCACTAGTGAATGGAGGTGGAGGAGTGGGGATCGTTCCGGCCCGCCTGCCTTATTCACAGTAAACAGGCAGTTGTTCATAAGTGATACTGCCTGGTTGGCGGGTCTATGAGTTGTTCTGTATGCAGAAACTGAATGATGAATGGGAAATGAATGAATTCTCATTCGTTGTTTAGTCGGGGCATTTACACAGAACAATAATTGTTCAGATTCCTGAAAATCTAAACAATTCATCGCCCCGTGATGAAGGGCCCCTAATCTTATCCTTAACCTCCTATCGCTGTCAGACATCACTAGCACTTTATACGTCTTATATTACCCCCATGTAACCCATAGATTAATGTAAGTAATCGCCCTAGGCCACTGGCGGCTTGGCGCCATTATGTTAAACGCCAAGGTTCTCTTTCTCGTTACCTTTGTGAATGTTCTCATCGGTGCAGACGGGATATTCTGTTTGTATTATTGTATAATAATATCTCCTGGATCTCATGTCATTTCCATTAGATCGTAAGCTCTTGTGGAGAGGCCTCGGGTTTGCCAATGTTTACTCCTCAGATTTTTTTTTCTTTTCTCATTGATTGTTGTTGTTTGATCAGAAATGATTGGCCGCCTCTTAAAACATTTACGGCCGAAGACTCGTGTCTGTAATTTATCTGTATTGAGCGCTGCGGATAATTGAAGGGTTTAGAGATGTTCACCAATCACAGAGTCTCTGGCAGTCAATTCCAGCACTTATTCTGCTAATTAACTTGATTAATGGCTGGATTCTTCTTTCATTGACTTGTTGGTATCTTTCAGCGCAGCTACCGCCTGTATATTCATCAACGGCTGTTACTCACTAAACCGTCTGTAATCCCCCCTCTCATTGAGGCGCTATTATAGAAAGTGCCGTAGTGCTGACAGGTCTCTGCCCGCTAAACTTGGAACAAAGCATCAACTATTGCAGCTGCTGCCCTTCCACAAGAAATAGCAAGCAACTTTGTGACCATTGCAAAAAAATTCGGTTGTGGTTCATTGTGATTGACTTTTTCCCACACTGTGGTTTAGGGAGAACCATCGCCTTAGCCAGAAACAGCAATCCCCGTGTCGGCGCCCCAAGTAATATCAGGATTGGTGTTGATGAGCAAACCAAGTCAGTAGAACCCTGTTTCAGGTGAAACTTTGCTAAAAGTTCGGTTCTGCAAAAACCCAAACTGAGCTTTTATTAAAGGTCTCCCCAAAACAGGGTTGTACTGGTTGAATTCGCTCAACAGTAGTCCTGACCACCGGTGTATAACAGTCACCTTCATAGTGTTATAACAGGCTTTTATGGCTTTTAGACAGCGTTATACACCAGTTTTAGTGGTTTTGATGAATTTTCAGTTTAGTTCAAACTATTTCGGACCAAACCCAACTTTTTGCAAAAGTTTGTCGAGGCAGCCGAACTGAACTTTTCAAAAGTTCACTCATCACTAGACAGGATCTCTAGTAACAGTGACCGCTACAAAACCCCCAGTGACAGGTGGGTCATAGGTGCAGTGTTGATGGTTTATGTGTGATGTAATAGAAAGGAGTGGAAGAGCCCCCAATGGTTAACAGTGTGTGGTTAAAGGGTTGTCCAGTTGTACACTACTGATGGTCTACTGTCAGAATAGGCCAGCCATACTAGATTGACTGTTGTCCGGCACCCAGGACCTCCTGTGATGAACTGTTTGCACTACTGCACTGAGCAGATTTCTGCAGGAAGCACACAGCTCTGTTCTCACTGCAGTGGTGAGTCTTGGTATTACAGGTACATTGAAATAAATGAGAACTTTGCCTGTAATACCAAACCTGGCCACTACAGTGAGAACCTTTCATCTATCAGCATATTCCTTGCGACTTGCCTCCAAACTAAACTTTGAGTTCAACTCCAAAATAGTTTACTTTTGTGCTTTTTAACAGAGTCAGGCGTATTGACTAGTTCGAACCATTGCTTCATTTTGAGCTGTAGGTCTTTTAGCACACCAATTAGCTTATTGAAATGTGACAGAAGTCTTTTGGTTGTTCTTATAAGACATACTGTAACTTTTTGAATCAGTAGTTCCTTTAACCATTGTGGCCACTAGCAGAAGGATTTTACAAGGTTTCTGTTGGCTCCCAATGGAGGGTCAATGGAGTCTTGAACATTGATCATGGCTTCTGTACCATTTTCTGGAATATTCTATTATGATTTATCCTTCTTTGCTCCTCTGGACTTCTTTTTGAGTGCAGCGTTCTTCATGGTAACTAAAGGCTTCCAAGTAATATGACCACTAAAGTCTTTTTGTTTTGCAGGATCTGCTCTTTGATTAATGAAGGCTATGATGAAAGGATCGTCATTTCCCATGATATACATACCAAAAACAGACTGGTGAAATATGGAGGACACGGATACTCACACATCCTCAACAATATTGTACCCAAAATGCTTCTGAGAGGCATAAGCCAGCAAAGCATTGAGAAGATATTACTGGAGAACCCCAAAAGATGGCTAACATTCAAGTAGGGGATGTGGGTGATAATTCTGGGAATGTTTTTGTTTCAGATAATGAAAGAACAAATCTAAAAAGTTCTCCACTTACTTCTCTTTTTACCGAAATTGTTTATTCCTATATCCAGTAGGACGATGTGTGATTTGGTGCTATCGAGCTCGCTGCCCCTACTCTGCCTCCTTTGCGATATGTTTTCCAACCTAAATCCTCTGCGAAGGGGTGGCTAACGTGGCACCATGATAGAGTGAAGAAGCAGGTTGACCGCAGTCATACAATGGCCTTATTTATCCTCGGGGTTGCTCATCAATAGTTGTTCGGTGGGGTCTATTGCTTGGGATCCCCACCGATCAACTGATATTGGGCCAGCTAACATTGTGGACAGAGCTTGGAAGCAGACCGCTCTATCTGTAGTGTGACGGCCAGTTTGGTAGACACAACTCAATATCAACCCAGGCTTCTGCACTATGGCCAAGAGATGTCAGAGCTCTTTCTTCAATGACAGCTGGCCTAATATCAGCTGAGCATCAAGGATCCCAAGCAGTGGATTCCCATTGATCATCTATTGATGACCTATCCTGAGAACAGGTCATCAATAGCAAAGTCCTGGACCACCTCTTTAATGGGAAAAGCATATTTATTTACATTTTGTACGCATTACACCTAATATAAGTGGAAGAAACCAAAGCATTTTTATAACAAAAGTTTCTAAAAGTATTAACATAGCCCTATAGTATGTGTTAAAGGGGTTGTCCGCTCACTGGACAGCATGCTCCCCTTACTGCCCCCTGTGCTGAAATAAGGAAAGGAGCAATACGCACCCTGCAATCTAGCGCTGCGCTGTCATGGTCCCGGTATTCATTGTGACAGATGATTTCACCAGATGTCAGGTGATTGCTGCAGCCAATGAGAGACTGCCGCCTTACTGGTCATTCTCCTGGCATCAGCTCTCACATTTTGGGTGCCATGATGCCAGGAGTTCAGGAATAAAGGGCACTAAAGGGGGTGTTTGTCCAGTAACTGTACAACCTCTTTAATCCACCATGTGTGCAAAATTGCTTAAACATGTCTGGTCATTTAGGATCAAAGCACTATGCTTCTTAAAGGGGTTGTCCAGTTGTAAACTATTTATAATTCTCAGGACTGGTCATCTATAGTAGATCGGCTATTGCCCAGGACCCCTGCCTTTCAGCTGATCGCTGGGTCGCTGCTCTCTTGCACTGAGCTGTTTTCTGAAGGAAGCAGACAGCTCCGTTCCCACTGTAGTGGCCAGGCCTGGTATTACAGGCAAATTTCTAATTCATTTCAATGCCTGTAATACCAAGTCTGACCACTGCAGTGAGAACGGAGCTGTCTGCTTCCCGAAGAAATCAGCTCAGTGCACATGTGTGCTGGCGTCCGTGAATAGCTGATCGTGGGGGTCCCAGGTGACAGACCCTTGCCAATCTACTATTGATGACCTGTCCTAGGAATAGGACTTAAAAGGATTGTCCTGGTGAAAACTATTTAAGAGAAATGCACAAATCAATGATTTTTATGTATTTGGTTGCATTTTGTCCTATTTGATATATGTGTTATGTAGTCTGTAAGTGACTTGAGGACCAGCTTGCAGGGTGTATCGGGGTTTGTTTTCTTCTTCGTTATATCATTGTTTATCGTGGGACTTTCTAAATTCCTTTTCCTTTTGTCTTTCTACTCCTCCATCTGTCGATGAAACCTGCAATAAACTACTACTGTATGTGCAAATCACAAAAAAAAGGTTTTGGACGCCTTTGGCGCACGGAAATAAACACTTAAACAATCGTCTTGAATTGAATTCCTGCAGGCGGCGGTGATAATCACAGCGACTCTGAAGCCAGTAATAATAATAATGCACGAGTTGTAGAAAAGTAAAGTGATTCCAATTAAATGACTCCCCTCTGGAACAATTTGATGTTCCTTGTAATATTGATGATGCTTGTAATTATCCCGCTGTTCTTTAATTAATGCCTGATATGGAACATAGCCATTTAAATTACTTTCCGGCTTCAACTTAGGACACTACCTTTTAATTAAAGACTGCGGACAAGCCTGTATGAGATATATGTACGCCTCAAACTGATGAAAAAGCAGGGGCGGACACGGAGTCTGTGCAGCCGGTCCAGCCACACCGGGCCCAGAGCATGAGGGGGACCTATTCTTGTTATAGGAAGTTACTAATGTACCCCCACCCCCATCCCTGCTCACACTCCTCTTCAGCCAAATGCATGGCCAATTTGATTAGTTTACCTGCTTTGTGATTGGTGTGATTAGCCTAACCTTCAATATAGGTGCTGCCGGGTTTGTAACTCCTTTACTACCTTTAGACACACAGGGGATATTAGAATTAACCCTTTCACTACTAAACACCACCAAGGAATATAATCGACACCTTCACTACCCCAGACCACCAGGGATATTATTATCAACCCTTTCACTACCATAGACCACCAGGGATATTGGCATTACCCTTTCACTACCCTAAACTTCCAGGGACATTACAATCAACTTTTTCACTACTCTAGATCACCAGTGATATTATAATCAACCTTTTCGCTACCTTAGACCACCAGGGATACTATAATCAAGCTCTTCACTACTCTACGAGTATAAGAGCAGGGATATTATTGACATTGACCTTTCACTAACCTAGACCACTAGGGATATTATAATCAAGCCCGTCACTACCACAGACAACCAAAAATATTATAATCAACCTTTTTATTACCCTGAACCACCAAGAATATTAAAATCAACTTTTTCCCTACCCGTAAACGACTAGATGTATTGACATTACCTTTTAACTGCCCTAGACCAGGGGTCCCCAACTCCAGTCCTCAGGGACCACCAGCAGGTCATGTTTTCAGGATATCCTATAGTAAGAACCCCTGTGGCAATGTCTGAGGACCGACAATAATTACATCACCTGTGCAACACTGAGGAAATCCTGAAAACATGACCTGTCGGTGGCCTCTGAGGACTGGAGTTGGGGAACCCTGCCCTAGACCACCAGGGATATTATAATCAACACTTTCACTACACTAGACCAGCCTGTCACTACCATGGACCACCAAAGATTATATTATGAACTCTCTTGCTACCCTATATCACTAAGGATATTATAATCAACCCCTCCACTACCCTAAGCAACCAGAGATATTGGCTTTACCCTTTCACTACCCTACACCACCATGTTTGTTAATATTACGCCTGTCACTACTCTGATGGAATTCCCCATGATCAGGTGCTATGACCTGTGGAACTACAAAGCAGGGATACTTCTCCCGGGGATACTAGCTCATTCTGATCACCTCTTGACCGTATTGTAAAGAGAAGGTTCCAGTGAATATGGGCTGAGCAATCAGATGTCACCTTCAAAAATAATAGTAAAATGTGCAGTAAATTAATGTGAATGTTTTATTATCCATCCTTAATATTAAAAGCTATAGATCTGTGTATCTTGCAAGTATGCCACCCTGCCTGCACCAGGGCGCTCAGTGGTCTGTGCCCGCCTTTGTAAAATATAAAAAGCAGCCCATTTCAAGCTAGTCCACGCTGTCACTCAGAAACAGTAAATTACTTAAAGGGATTGTCCAGAATTCTAAAAAAAATGGCCCCGTTCACTGAAACTCAACCCCATTCACAAGAATGGAGCCAAGTTACAATACCACACACAACCCATTGGCAGTGGGACCAAAGCAGGCGTATTCAAGCCTTGAAAAAGACATGTCGTTGAAACGTTGCCTTTTACTATACGGAAGCAATAAAAGGATTTTAATCTTTATTCTACACCTTTGATGCTGCCGCCTCTGCCTTACTGTTAAGGATTGACCCGGGATTGAAGGTCCATGATCCCATTGACTGCTGACTGTGCATATATCTACCTCGCCCATTTGGCAAAGCTGTCTTTGAGTGCTGCCGGACCTCTATGTATTGGCTATGTAAAAGCGACCTAAGTCTACTTGAGGTATGCTGCTATGTGCAGAGTGACCCCTTGTCTTCAAAGCACCAATGCTCCTCTGCTCGGCGCTGCTGCAGGTGGAAGTGTGCATTCCAGGACGCCTCCTCCCTTCTCCTCTCCCACTGTAGAAGCAAGGTCAAGAGGTCAGGGGAGGAGGAACCTGGGTGCAAACACTGATGTCATTTCTTCCCCCCATAGCAGTGCCACTAAGTGATACCAGCTGGGGAGCCATGGTACCCCAGCTAGTAATGACTTTCATGGTGACCCAACGTCCTGAAAGTGGGATAAAAGAGTGACAGTCGTCATGACCCATGGGAAAGAGGGACATGGGGTCCCTAAGTGGGACATTTGCTCACCTTATTCTAGTAGTACTAGTAATGAACGGCACGCATGCCCACAGAGAGGCCTCTGAGTACCCACTCTAGCATGTGTGCCATAGGTTTGTCACCACCGATATAGGGGAATCTGAGGGCTTAGCAGTCGTCAATGGTGCTGAATCATACAATCGTAAAGTTGGAAGGGACCTCCAGGGTCATCGGGTCCAACCCCCTGCTCAGTGCAGGATCACTAAATCATCCCAGACAGATATCTGTCCAGCCTTTGTTTGAACACTTCAATTGAAGGAGAACCTGCCACCTTCTGTGGCAACCTGTCCCACTCATTGATCCCCCTAACTGTCTAATATCTAATCTGTGTCTCCTCCCTTTCAGTTTCATCCCATTGCTTCTGGATCTCTCTCTCCCTCCCGATCCCCTCCGCAGCCCCCCGCTCACCCTCATCAGGGACAAGCCAGCAGGTACTCGAAAAAGGCAATGCTCTCTTGAGTAAATTGCCTTACCGAGTATGCTCGCTCATCTCTACTAATAACACTTTATATAATCAATGTTTTTTTCTGTACCTGTTTCCTAGTCTGTATGTTCTGCAAAATTCATAGCCTTGTAGATATCATGTTGTTGCAAGAAAAAGTAAGTGAACCCTTTGAAATGACCTGGATTTCTGCACTGATTAGTAATAAAATGTCTGATTGTTATCTAAGTCTCAAATATAGACAAACACAATGTAACTAATAACACAGAGACAGTTGTTGTACCGTTTATGTACTTTATTGAGCACATTATGTAAACATCCACTGTGGAGAGAGAAGTAAGTGGACCTCTGTGTCAAGGACTTCTAATTGCCAAAAGGTGTTTCAATTAAGGAGATGAGATTGGAAGTGCAGGTTTTAGAAGTGCTTTGCCCATTAAGTAATGGCGCACAAAGCCTAGATACTGGCACTTCTGTTCTTCTCAAGAAAGATTGGTTAGTATGAACCACGTCTCAATGTCAACAACTTTCCAAAGACCTCCGATGTGTTGTAGAGATCCATGAAGATGGAAAGGCTACAAAACTATTGTTAAAGGATCTCAATGTCCATCAATCCATGGTTATACAAATTATCTATGAATGGAGAAAATTCGTAACTGTTGCTACTCTCCTTAGGAGCGTCCTGTTAACATCACTCCAAGAGCATAACTGGCAGTTGTAAGAAAGAACCCAAGGGGAACAGCAAAATAGCTGCAGCAAAAACTGCAGGAACCTCTGTTCTTGTGTCCACTATAAGAAAAACACTGACTAAGGACAGTGTTCAAGGAAGGACACCTCGGAGGAAGCAAGCGTTCACCCCGAGGTCTACAGACACAAACACGGCCGTCGTCAGCACCCAAACTGTACCTGGATTTGTTGCTGAAGACAACCTGGTTCCACTCCGTAGCATTCAGTTTAGTCGTTCATCACACCACTGCAAATGGAGACTATGGTGGGTCTCAAAGACAGTACATGTGATGGGTGCTGTAGGACCAAATGTCTTTCAGCCAAGCGCCTGGAAATGGTTTCAACCAACAGGGGTGTAACGATGGCGCCACCTGTCTCTGAATGGCAGACAAAAAGACAGTTGGAGCTGCTTGTGCTTGTCAGATCCTCTCTACTGGTGTTCTGTCGAGGACATCCTGACCCCGGTTGCCTTGTGTGCCCTCACGTATCCACCGGTCCCAACACCTTCTAAGAGTCTAGTCAGAACGACTCAGATGGCAGGCAATTCGCCAATATGACCATCCATCTTCTTGCATTCCAATAATTTGCCCCCTGGAATGCAGGAAGCTCTGAATGACAAAACTGGATGCTACGGAATAGAACCGAGTTGACTTTATTGATGAATCCAGGTTTAGTTTGGGCACTGATGATGGCAGTGTTCATGTCTGGAGACCTCAGGGTGAGCACCTCAATCCTACCTTTGCTGTGGACACTGCCCTCTGCTGCTATGGTGGTCTGGGGCGCCATTGCATATGACATTCAGTCACCCCAAGTAGTGGTATGAGGCACAATGACAGCTCAGCGATATGTTCAGGACATCCTGCAACCACATGTGTTCCTCTCATGGCGGCTTCCAAGAGGCATTTTATAGCAGGATAATGCTCAGCCGCACACAAGGGGGTCATATACCATGGAACACAGTGAAGACGTCATCAAGAAGTGGATTAAATTTGGCAGCACAGTGACATTACCAGGAGCTGGATGTCCCTCAAAAATTGATAAAAAGTCCAGAAGAAAATTGTTCCAAGAAATGGCCATGTGGCCTACAGCAACATTAAAGGAGCTGCAAGAATTTCTGGCAAGTACAGGTTGTGCAGTGTGTGTGACAACCATAATAATAGCTTATTTTCGGGGAAACACGGTAATAATCTGTGTTTATATAGCGCCAACTTCTACAGCATTTTTAAAACAGAGGTAACAGACGATACAACAATAACAGGTAGTGATCAATTATTAGGAATAAGTGAGGGGGGGCAGCTCCAACGAGCTTATACACAACATGGAGAGGGTGATGCAGGAGGTACAGGGCTTGGAGGTGTACATGGTAGGCGAGGTGGAGAAGTGTGGGGTGCCGTAGGTAGATTGCGTGGGGGATTGTCCTGATGTTTTGGGGTAGTGCATTCCAGAGGACCGGTGCTGCTCTGGAGAAGTCCTGGAGGTGGGAGTATGAGGTTCAGATTAGAGGGCGTTTAGTCTGAATGTGTTAGCAGATCTGAATGCATGGACTGGGTGATGTGTGCGCAGGGGGAAAGCGACGTATGGGGGCGCGGCGCCATGAAAGGCTTTGTGGGTGAGGGTAAGGAGGTTGAATTGAGTTCTATAGTGTATGGGCATCCAGTGCAGCAATGGCATAGTGCCGAGGCATCTGAGAAGTGGCTGGATAGGAGGATGAGTCTAGCTGCCACGTTTAATATGGATTGGTGAGGTGGGAGGCTGGCCGGCCAAGGCGATCTCCTGTATTCTTCATATGTCTGGATTGTGGGGTGAGGGGGGGCAAGACGGAAGACTTTTATAACAAAGAAAAACATTCAAGTCCGGCTATGTTTTGCCAAAACCTACAAGTCTGCCAGGCGTAAGTGGGAGAACTTGTTATGGTCTGATGAGGCAAAAGGTATGCTCGGTGTAAAGCCAACACTGCGCATCACCGAAAGAACACCGGACCCACTGTGAAGATGGTGGAGGCAGCTTTATGTTTTCGGGCTGTTCTGCTGCCGTAACTTGGACTTTAGTCAAGATGGAGGGAATCTTGTTCCATTTTGGCACAAAACTTCAGGCTTCTGCTAAAAAGCTGAAGATGAAGAGGAATTTCACCTTTCAGGACAACAACGAAAGCAGACCTCAAAATCACCAAAAGTATAGCTTCACCAGAAGATCAACGTTTTGGAATGGCCCAACTAGTGCTCAGACTTGAATCCCATTGAAGATTTAATCTGTAGGTTGACCTAAAGAGGGCGCTACACATTAGATGTTCTCTCTATCTGAAGGATTTGTAGTGCATTTGCACAGAACAGTGGGCAAGGATTACCAAATTAAGATGATCCATGCTGATAGACACCGACCCAAAAAGACTGAATGATGTCATAAAGTCCAAGCGTGCAACAACAAAGTATTAGTTTTAGGCTGTGCATATTTTTGCAGTCACATTATTATTATTTTTTTAATCTTTCCACCCTAAAAGATTTCAGTTTGTTTTCCAGTAGAATTGTACAGATAACGGGTCGCACGGAAGGTGGAAAAAATCTGAAAAGATTCATCTTCTTCGGGTTTTTTACATGACAACAGCATGGGTGTGTAGACTTTATATATCCACTGTAAATAAAAGTGATTGTTATGTAGAAGAAACCAACACAAACACAGAGAGAAGATACAAACTCCATGCAGGTGTTGTCCACAGTCAGATTTGAACCCAGGACCCCAGCGCTGGAAGGCAGCAGTGCTAACCACTGAGCCACTATTAGAGATGAGCGAGCATGCTTGGATAAGTGAGTTACTCGAGCAAGCCTCGCTCTTCTCGAGTAATTGCATTCTTGTCCGAGTGTGCTGAGGGGGCGGGGGGCTGCGGGGGAGAGACTAAGAGAGATCTCTCTCTCGCCCCCATTACCCTCCCCCGAGCACGCTCGGACACGAATGCAATTACTCGAGAAGAGTGAGGCTTGCTCGAGTAACTGCTTTATCCGAGCGTGCTCGCTCATCTCTAGTCACTATAGTTTTGACAGTTTTGGCATTATACTCATGATCCTGGAAGCAGATATGAGATTGCTGTGGTGGACGGAGATGGGGAAGAACACGGGGACTGAAATAGGAGATAAATAAGACTTGATGATGGTCAGTAACAATACTACATGTGTGGCTGCAGTCTACGGGGACCTCCGGAAATAGGTCCTTGAGTGTGGCCCAATGGGGACTGCATTCAGACAAACTGGAAATGAGCTCCTATTTATATTCCTGTGAAACAACCAGAAATGATCATTTGTTTAATTCTCACAATCATGAAGCGAGAGGTTCTATGACATTGTTGGATACTATATTAAAGAGGTGTGGGCCACTGAACTCAGTTGGAGCTGTGCCTGCATTACCAACCTTGGCCACCTCGAATGTGTCGGCTCTGAGCTACATACGGTACTCTCTGACAGCGGCCTAGCGGACAGGGGCCTGAGCGGCAGACCCCAACAATAGACTATTGATGAACTTTCCTGAGTGTGAGTCATCATTTGTTCAGACCCGTTTATTTCAGTCATAGAGGTAGTATGAACTCAAATCAGGGACCCGAGGATCGAGGGTGGTCAACATCACCGGCCTCCCAGACTACCACATTGATGTTGATCAGGTGGGGTGCTCTGAATTACTCCAAAACAGGTTTATTACCCTTTATTCCTTGACTAGTCTTGACCACCAGGGCTATTACCATAATCCTGCTCACCACTCTAGACCACCAGGGATATTACTACCAGAATGGCATGAAAAAGTAGAAATTTTGGCACAAGCAGGCTTTTGAACAAAGATCTGCCACTTTTTGATGGTCTATTTATTTTGCTTCTGCAAACTTTTGAAAAACAAACCATGAGCATAACTTCTACAGCCGAGCGCATCTACTACTACTTCCACTGTAACCGGCCTACGCTGTAGTGCAGCTGGCACAGGTCGGGCAGAGATGTGCATCATTTATTATGGGTGCTTCTTAATAAATTAGCATTTCACTCCAGTCCACCTTATATCAGGCAGGCCTAGGAAACACTCCCCTTGATATATTCCTCCCTATGGGGCTATTACACCAGCACGTTAAAGCTCATGTAATAGCGCCATTTACTTTGCTGCAGCAGGTTCAGACCGCCAGTTGTTGGGAGCCAATAGCGCTTGTGTAATAGCAGCCTTACGATGGTACGCTGGTTGCTGGGCGGTACCTGGCTTTGTTGTATGTACAGACATCCTTAGGGGCAGAGGCGTAACTTGAAGCTTTTGGGCCCCAGAGCAAAACCTGTAACAGGGCCCCCAAATAGTACTGCACACCATATATGGAGAAGAGAGGCCTTATGGGCCCCCTAAGGCTCCTGGGACCAGGTGCAACTGCATCCTCTGCATCCCCTACAGGGGGGGTACAGACGGGGTGGATTTGACATGGAATTTACCGTAGCGGCAAAGTGGATGAGATTTTGAAAATTTCACCCACAAGCTGCAGAAATTATCTGCCCAAAACCGGCAAATTGACCCGCGGTGCAGAATGTAATTCCACAGAATGTCAGTTTATTCGCCTCTTCTCATTAGGGGGTGAATCCTGCACAGAAATACGCAATGAAACTTGTTTCAAAATGCACACCAAGTTGTGCGGTTTGGAGGTAAGCTCGCCGCGGCTGATCTGCAACGGAATGCCAATTACGGACATGCCGCCACAACTCCGCCTTCGTGTGAACCGAGCCTTAGAGATATTCCTGTTTTTTTAATTGACTAGAATATAAAGTATTACCTGGTAAACTAATTAGTTTCACGGATGCAGAAATCATTAAGTGCCCGCCGCATTGTGAGGACTTGTTTTATACCATTGTCGTATATTGAAGTCAAAGCGCCCCTCTGGTCCCGGACAAACCAAGGTGGCCGCACCGCTTCTGGCTACCTGATGTGCTCTGCACATCGGTAGTCTAAGATATTAATTGCTGCTGTGATTGGGCAGCACTGTTCACATGAGCAGTGCTGGCCAATCAGAGCAGTGTCTGGAGTGTTAGGCTACTGATGCATTACCAGGCAGTCAGAGACGTTTTGCAGCCATGTTGGTTTGTCCAGGAGAGGAGGATTATCATAACACGTTAAACGTCAAGTTAAAGCTTGCTACATCTGAGGGGTCATCTGTTTATCCTACTTGCAAAGTGAAATTAAGAAAATGAATCCTTAGGTTTGCTCTACCAGTGGTGTGAAACTGGTGCACGGTGGGGTCTCTACAGAAAGTTATCCCAGGGCTCACTTTCTATGCAGAACAATTTCACCTCTTAAATGGGTTGCCCAGTTGTGAACTGTTGATGTCCCATCCTTCAGATAAGCCATCAATGATAGATTGGTGGGGGTCCACCACCAGGGATCCCTGCTGATCACATTCTCTCTAGGCCATTGCACTCATGCACTGGGCAGATTTCTGGAGGAGGCAGACAGCGCCATTCTACTGCAGTGGCAAGGCTTGGTATGACAGCTTAAGTTCCCATTTACTTCAATGGGAAAATTGTAATACCAAGTCTGACCACTGCAGTGGGAATGGAGCTGTTTGTTTGTTGCAGTAATCATGCATGAGTGCATTGAATAAGCCATCAATAGTTTAAAATTGGGCCACACCTTTAACTACTGATTACCTATCCTCAGGATAGCCATCAGTTGTTGATCAGTGGTAGTCCGCCGTCTGGTATTCCCACCGATTAGCTGTTCTCTGGGCGACTATCAGTGCATATGGAGCAAGAAACAGCCACCTCAGTTCACATTGCAGTGACCTAGGTTAGTAACATAGACCCCTTCCAATTAACTATCGATGATGTATTCTGAGGATAGGTCAGCCATAGTTTTGAGGTGGACGTCCCTTTAATAAACTGAATTAGAGAGATGTTGGCTATATGACAACCTACTGCTTTGCCTTATTAAAATGTCAATAATAGCATTAAGTGATCGGCTCTGTAGCTTCAGAAGTGTAATCTCTGACTTTGCCGCATCTCCTACCAGAGCAGTGGGGCATCGACCTAAGTACTGCAGAGACAGGAATGATTCACCAAAGCCCGGGCATCACCACCTTCCTTCATAGACATTGCTTTATAGGTTTCCACTCAGTCAAATACATTCACAAAAACAGGAAACCCTTCTTAGATGGACCCCTGAGTTGTCCTTTGGTGTAATCTGTAGGGCCTCATTCAGTCGAGCATGTGCATACATATGTGCGCACAATCCACGCATCTATTAGAACCATTGGTTTCCTATGGTGTGTTCACATGTCCGTATTTTACAGGAGTGCAAACGTGAAGCTGCAGAACATAGGACACGCGTGCGCCATGGGTCTGTGCTGCACGTCAATGTTCCTCACCAGGGAGTCCCCTCATCGCTGAATACTGTGACAGCACTGTCACCATGTTCAGTGACAAGGGGACTCCCCGCGGGGAGTAAAGAATCCCCTGCCACAGCTGTCATAGCTGTGGCAGAGGATCGCAATGTTCTCCCATTGCCTTCAATAGGGCTGCTGCTGCCCATAGAAAGGAATAGGATGCCAGCACCCCTGCAGTGATTTTCGGGAAAGGGCTTTAAATATAAACTCTTCCCTGAAAGTCATCCCTGGCTTGGGTAAAATAAAAATAAAATAAAATAAATATATATATATATATATATATATATATATACTCACCTGTCCACCGCCGTCGGGGCTTAGGCACAGCTAGCCGTTTGATCTCCTGACAGTATAGTGAAGTTCTTTCAGAAGGTGGGGATTTAAAATCTCCGTCTTCTGAAAGGGCTGTATCTGATTGGCTGAGCGCCCACCCCCGGGAGATCAAGCGGCTAGCTGTGCCTGAGCCCCGACGGCAGGAAAGAGGTGAGTATATATATATTTTTTTTTTTTTGCCAGACATGATTTTTTAGGGAGGGGCTTATATTTAAAGCCCTTCCCCGAAAATCACTGCGGTGAGTGCTGGCAACCCATTACTTTCAATGGGGCCGCCAGCAGCAGTGGGGGCCCCATTGAAAGCAGTGATACATAGAGCTGCATTCACCCATGTTTTTGCACGTAAGTGGGTGCGTGGTTTTGTGCGCACCTATGTATGCACATAAACACACTTATGTGAATGAGGCCTAAGAGTGAGCTCCTATACTGACTGGTAATGAGCAAACTTTTAAAAAGTTGAGTTTGACACCTGAAAGTAGATTGCAAACAGCAGAAAAATGGGGAAGACCCCCTGAAAATCAGAATTTACAGACATGAAATGGGGTGCAAATAGCAGCAAATGAGCAGGTTAAGAAGAACCTTGTGTACTTCAGAAAACTTATTGAAAACTCAGGTACGCTATAATGAATAATAACACCCACATGAACAATTATAAATGAGTGCTGAGTGTTTCAGGACTGAACTAGGACCTTCATCAGGTCAGTTTTACTGGTTTGGCGCTTAGCATCCATTTTTAGTTTTCACAAAAAACAATTGTGGCTGCTCCATTACGTAATGTATTACAGAGGTTTTCTAGGGGAGAACATCTCCATAATATAATCCCATACATATCAGAGATGAGAAGGCTGTTGGATCTGTTATGCCATCATGCCATTCCAAGGTGCTGTATTTTTGCCAGAATTTTCACAAAGTTCCAGAACCTCAAATTAATTCAGGGCCCAAAATCAATCAAAATCAATTCAACTCTTAAAGCAGACTTCTACATTCACTTCCTCTCCTTGCTCCTGGGTTGGCTCCTCTTCACCTCCCTACTGGTTCCTGATGACATTTAGGGTACACAATATGCAGCCATGGCCCTGCTGACTCTATTGTAGTTTGCTTTTGTTCCTATTCCTCTGGTTCCTCCATACAAAGTCCCATTAGATTTGGTTCCAAGCACTTTGGGCAGTCTCTACTGCTCTCTACCAATCAAATCTGATGTCATCCATTGTCGGTGAGTGTTGGAGGCCGCTCACTTGACAGATTGGGGTCCAGAATCTAAAGGAACTTGGTACAAAGCGGCATAGGAATATAAGAGAAACTACGATTGAGTCAGCAACCAAAAGACGTGACAAGTACTCTTTGAAGTTCATCCCAGAGATGTTCAGTAGGTTCAGGTTGGGACTCTGTGCAGCCGGTCCAATTGGGAACATTCATATCCTCAAACCAACGTAAAACAGCGCTGGATCTGTGACGAGGCGCGTTGTCTTGTTGGAAGTATGGCCGACCATTCCCAGAGTATTGTCACATTGTCAGCAGCACATTATTATCCTGAATGTCAGACTACACCTTCATGCTCATGGTCCTTGTCACTACAACCAACGGCCAGACACCATGATACGTAACACATTCCCAGACCATAACGAAAACTTCACTGCAGTTAACTCTTCGAACAACACACTCAGGCAAAAGGCATTTCCCAGGCTCCTCCACACCCAGGTACACCCAGCTGATTTAAAGATGGAGTAGTGTAATTCATCATTCCATAGAATGTTCTTCCATTGATCAACTGACGACGCTCCTTGCACCATTGTAGATATTGGTTGAGGATATGGATGTTCCACAATTGGACTGGCTACACAGAGTCCAACCTGAACTTTTAAGAAAGTCTTGTTTCTGAATTTTAAAAAAAGTTCTCAGATTCAGTTTATGTAAAATAACAAAAAAAATGACCTATTCTCCTATTTTAGAGGTTCCGTTCAGCACTGGAGCCCCAATGGCTGCTAATCAGGGCCTGGAAGAAGCAGGCTGGCGGTTATATGATGTGCACGTGACTGCTCAGCCAATCAAAGGCTTCATCGGTCATGGAAGAATCACCGCTGAACCCTGTGATTGGATAGAAAGTCATGTGCTCAATGACCAGCACATGACCATCCGCCGCTTCTTCCGGCCTCCGAGCGGTGGGCACTGGTGGTGCAGCGCTGGGCGGGGAGCCTCTGGAGGGGGTGAGCATGTCATTTTTTCATTATTTTACACAATTTTAAGTCTGGGATATTGTTTTTAAAGGGGTTTAACACAATTGGCTTTTATCCAATAGCATGAGTGATAAGAGTCTGATCAGTGGGGGTCTTACTGCCATGACACTCACCGATCCTGAGAACGGGGTACCTCCCTTTTCATCACTGTGGGCTCACTGCGCCCACCCACAGTGATGTCACATTTAATAGAGTGGTGGTCGCGCATGCGTCACGGTGCTCCATTCATTTCAATGGGGCTGATGGAAATAGCGGAGTACAAGCAGTCAGCAGTCCCATTCAAGATGAATGGAGTAGCACTGTGCATGTGTGACCACCACTCCGATCACTGCGGGAGTGCGGTGAGCCTGCAGGGAGGAGAGGGGGACCTGTTCTTGGGATTGGTGGGGGTCTCAGCAGCAAGACCTGCACTGATCAGACTTATATCACCTCAGCTATAGATAGGAGATAAGCCAATTGTGGTACAACTACTGTATACCACGATGCGACTCAGATGCGAGTTGGGCAAGTCAATAAAGGGGTTAGTTACTGCAATGGATACTACACAGGCGGACATTACTATACTAAGCCTGCCTGTCCACGGGCGTTTTTACATTGCGTTCTCGGTGGCGATAATCTGGCTGCGGGGAACGCAATGCATGTTTTCCATAACATTGCTATGGAAGGCACAGGCCCCTTTCCACGAGCGGAGAATCACGCTGTGAATTGCCGTGATTCTCCACGGTCAGCCTATCTGTCAGATAGGCTGACCGTGGAGATCCGTCTGCCGGCTCTTGCTCTCGGAGGGCAGAGATCCTCCGCGGGATACCGCAACGCCCCTGGACAGGCAGCCTAAGTTCGCTGCGACTCTTAAAGCTCCACCACAGCTGCACTCGGACTCTGGGGGCCGCTTTACATATTTTGCATTAGGACCCAGCAGCTTCAATTTACCCCTCTGGACTTCAGGACTCCGTAAATCCGGCATCGGCTACAGAATAAATACAAGGTGCTTTCTGAGTATTAAATATAAACTTTATATGAACAAGTGGAGACGCGTCTCATTTCTTCAGTACGGGGATCCTACAAATCATCTCCCCGATGTGAACCCCATAATTGACATCTAATGACACTCAGATACAGAAATTTGATATTAACGGAAACTGAAACTCAAAAAGTTTTGGTGCACAACTTCAAAAATGTCCTCAGAGGTGATGAATGCGGCCCCCTACGTCACTGGATACACATGGAGTCAAGTTCCTGCCATACACGTTGTAGTGTCAGATCATGTATCTTGGGTGGTAAGGGTGGTGGGTAGACTCTAACATGGGGGGGCAGCCTGTTGGAGGAGGAAACCTGGGATTTTTCGTGTTCCGTTTGTGGCAGACGCCATATCTGTAGGACGTCCAGGTACAAAATCACCAGGATTGTTCCTCATCGAAATAGAAGGGGCCGTACAACGTTCTACAGGTTATTGCGCAAACTTGGGGGAGTCGCACATACGCTCCACGTGGACAGATGATCCCCCCACATTCTGGCATTACGTTTGTTGCTCGAATGTAGGAAGGAGGCTTCATCACTAAACACTGAAGACTCCCTGAAACCAACGCTTTCTATAACAGTCTACATACTATCGAAGAAAGAACATCGCCGCGCTTTGTTGTCCGGTTTCAGGGCCGGTAACAATTACAATCAGTAGGGATGACATTGCAAACATTTGCGCAGAATCTTCCACACAGTCGGCGGTGGCGGGACGTTCAATTCTCTGCTCACTCTGACGGTGGATATCTGAGGACTTCATGTGAAACTTCCACGGACTTTCCGCTGTTTCCATGCTTACTGATGGACCACCGGATGATTTTCGCTTGCAGATAAACCTTTTTCCTTAAAATTGGAGTACCGCTTACGAATTGTGCGCCCGCTGGGTGGAGCTTCATCAAATTTTGTTCGGATATGACGTGGGCACTAATAACAGACCGGCAGATGTGGAAATCAAGGACACAAACTCTCTTCTGTCTTCGCTGGCGGCCATTTGTTTCATATCTCCCTAGCAACAGCAGAATTAAACTTTTTGGGTCTCATGTAGCAAAACCATCCAACAGTAAGATGTCCTTGTTGCCCAACCAATCACAGCGCAGCGTTCCTTACTCAAGGTAAAATGAAAGCCGCGCTGTGATTGGTTGGGCAGCAAGGACGTCTTATGGTAGACAGTTCTGCTAAATGAAACTTTTTGAGTTTCTGTTTCCATTGATATCAAATTTTTGCATCTAAGTTTCATTAAACAGAGTCACGGGGGTCTCACATCGGGGGGATCATTTATAATCACCCTGTATATGCATTTAAAATGTGATTAACAGAATATAGAGGAGCTTCACAGTTTTGTCATCTTTCTTCCCATCTGCCTCTCCAGCTCTTCCACCTTTACCCCAATGTGGCCATCTTGTTCCGTATTGTAAAACAAACGAGGACCGCCCCTCGCCATAGCGCTAATGATGTCCAAGCATTACACTGGCAGGCAACTCACAAAGTCCAAAGCTGACACATGGGTATAACAGCAAGGATATAGGATATTGATACCATATAGTTGGGGATATTTTGTATCTTCTCGGGGGGGGGGGGGGGGTGTATATAAAATCGGTATTGTATAGGATTTCATTCACACAGGCACAGACAGGGAATTTTCGGCTTTGGTGGTAAAGGGGCGTCACATCTGTGTAACTTGTACGACATATATGTATATATGTATTATGTATAGGTTTCTGAGGAGTACAGAGGGTTAGTCAGGTAGCAGTAGGTCTCCGTACTGTATAGGGTCCATAGTAAGAAGTGTCCTTCCGGCACTATAGAGTCTGCAGCCCAAAGAATTGGGGTTCTGTATGGGAAGATACAAGTCTTTGCCATAGGCGAGGTATCCTCAGTCGGCGTAGATGATAAATCCCGAGAATGTGCTGTATTTGTTATTGTTACCGCCATGGGCTTTGCCACCATCCAGTTTTATGTAGACTTCATCGCCAGGCTCTAGGTGAAGGACTACGCTGTTACTGGCATAGTCGTAATTCTGGTCAGCATCCTGTGCAATGGCGCTAGCCCGGACCTGCGCAAGAGAAGAAGAACAATCAGTCATTCATATAGCGGAATCGTTCACAGCCAAACCACAACCTAATGTTTGTAAAGATGGCGCACATCCGGATGCCGAGGAGCGGGCATGGAAGACATCTTTTCAGAAACTGGTTCTAAAAGTTTACAGAATGAAGATGACCATATATTTTAGGGGCAATGGACCACCTCTAAGACATTTATGGTACAGTATACACTATTCTACTAAGGGTAATTGGACACCTGAGCAAGAATCAGAAGTAATAGTTATTTCCATATGATAATACTTAGTGGGGCTCCTTTGGCCCTAATGACATCGGATACTCTTTGTGACATACTTTCTATTAACGCCTGATACATTTCAGCTGGTATTTCCCTCAATTCATCCTGCAAATGTCTGGTCAGTTATCTGAAAGAAGATGGATGCTGTTCATATTTCCTGACCTGACATTCCAGTTCGTCCCAGAGATGTTCAGTAGGTTCAGGTCGGTACTCTATGCAGCCGGTCCAATTGTGGAACATCCATATCCTCAAGCCAAAGTAAAACAGCAATAGATTTGTGACAAGGCACATTGTATTATTGGAAGTATGGCCGACCATTCCCAGAGTATTGTCACATTGTTGGCAGCACATTATTGCCTAGAATGAACCCTTCACCTCCATGATCATGGTCCTTGTCACTACAACCAACGGACTGAGACCATGCCACGTAACACATCCCCAGACCATAACGGACCCTCCGCCGTACATAACTGTTGGCACAACGCACCCAGTCAAATGACATTCCCTGGGCTCCTCCACATACAGATGCACCAAGCTCATTTGAAGATGGAGTAATGTAATTCGTCACTTCATGGAATGTTCCTCCATTGCTCAATTGTCCAATGATGACGCTCCTTGCACCATTGTAGACATTGGTTTGAGGATATGGATGTTCCATGATTGGACCGGCTGTACAGAGTCCAACCTCAATCTATTGAACATCTCTGGGGCGAACTGGAATGTTGAGTCAGGAAATATGAACAGCATCCATCTTCTTTGAGAGAACTTGACAGACATTTGAAGGATGAATGGAGGGAAATACCAGCTTAAATGTATCAGACATTAGTAGAAAGTATACCATGCAGAGTATCCAATGTCATTAGGGCTGAAGGAGCCCCACTAAGTATTATCATATGGAAATAACTACTCCTTTTGATTCTTGCTCAGGTGCTTAAAGGGGTTGTCCCGCGCCGAAACGTTTTGTTTGTTTTTTTTCAATAGGCCCCCTGTTCGGCGCGAGACAAACACAAGGGATGGGTTAAAGAAAAAAAACAGTTTAGTACTTACCCGAATCCCCGCTCTGCGGCGACTTCTTTCTTACCTTAGCAAGATGGCCGCCGGGATCTTCACCCACGATACACCGCGGGTCTTCTCCCATGGTGCACCGTGGACTCTGTGCGGTCCATTGCCAATTCCAGCCTCCTGATTGGCTGGAATCGGCACACGTAACGGGGCGGAGCTACGAGGACCAGCTCTCCGGCACGAGCGGGCCCATTCAGAAGGGAGAAGACCGGTCTGCGCAAGTGCGTCTAATCGGGCGATTAGACGCTGAAATTAGACGGCACCATGGAGACGGGGACGCCAGCAACGGAGCAGGTAAGTGAATAACTTCTGTATGGCTCATAATTAATGCACAATGTATATTACAAAGTGCATTAATATGGCCATACAGAAGTGTATAACCCCACTTGCTTTAAGAGTATGTGCACACGGTCGATTTTTGCAGTGGAATTTGGTGTGGATTCTGTGCCAGTTCCGTGGCAAATCTGCATTGATTTCAATGGAAATCTGCACCTCAATCTACACGGCACAGATTTCAAATTCAGATGCAGAAAATGATAAGTAACGTCAATTCTTAATGCGGATTACGCCACATTTCCACGCTGGGAGTTCCACATGCATATTTGCCCATTGAAAAGCCAATTATTTGCATGCCACGGCAAAGCTCGTGGGTTTCTGTTGTGGTTTATAGAGTTGGAATCCACACAGAAAAACCTAGATTGGATTCTGTGATCTGCATGAACCCTCAGGGTCTGTTGGCACGGTGGATTTTGGTGCAGATTTTGCGCTACAATCAGTACAAAGATCTGCGCAAAATGCATATCTTATTCATTTAAAGGGAATACAGGTTTTTCTGCCACAGATTTGAAGTCGGCATTGAAGAAAAGAAAGAAGTGATGTCTTTGCTTCACACGGATCCACGCAGGCAGATTTCGCCGCTTCACAGGGCTAAATCCGCATAGAGATCTGCAAATTTCTGCCATTGTTTTAGAGATGGAATCCACAGTGGACATCAGAGCCAGCGCTTGATGAACCAGTCACAGCCCTTCATTGGTCGTGGCCCTCAGCCGGAGCCGGGCAGCGCTTCTAGGTGATGTATGCTTAGTTTAGCGCTTTGACAGTAGGATTTTCTGCTGTCAAAGTTGCATTGCACCGCATGAAAACCACATTTTCGTGCGATGCAACAGAGAGGAAGGCTCCATAGGGAAACATGGGCTACAAAACCTCACAAGTCGCGGGCATATCGCCGGACCCGCGAGGTTTTTGACTTGCAATGTCGCAGGCTACAAAACATTGCAAATGGGAAGGAACCCACAGGAAAGCACGGGCTTCACATATATGCGATTTGTAGCATTGTAGCAACGTGAGAAAATTGCACGACTTTGTCATGTGAAGGAGGCCAATGAATGGCTGGGATTGTTTCATCGAGTGATGGCTCTAATTGGCTGAGCATCACAGTAGTCAGCCAATCAGAGGCAGTGCTTCCTGGAGGCAGGGATTTTCCAATCCCCGGTCAGAAGAGATGCTGAAGACCAGTGCTGGGGACCAGGAAAGGACCATCGGGAGCCGGACAGCCCTTTAGGTGATGTATGTGTTTTTGGTTTTTTTCTGCAGCTAGGGTTTATTTTCAGGGTAGAGCTTATATTTTAAGCCCCCCAACCCTACAACCGACTTTGTAGCACCACGAAATCGCAGTATTGCCATGAGAAATCCAGCGATATCGTATGGACCACCGATGCAATATCGCTGCCATTTTCTTGGGTCCATATCGTGTCGCCCATGTGAAGGAGGCCTTAAGGCCAGCATACTGCTCTTAGTTGCAACTTTTATGTCCTCGAGGCACTATATAGTATGTCAAGTTTTTGGTAAGGAACCTTTTCTGGGGTCCCGGCCCTACTTATGCTCCAAAGCAGACGTAAAACCAAGGCATGATCCCGTCCCTTAACTGGAGCCTATAGCACCATCTGAACTGAAGTTTCTAGACCCCCATAATACACGAAACAACAAGGGTGGAAGAAAATGTGCATATTTCTGGTTTGGTGCCTAAAAAATAGCTCCTGTTCTCCTTTAACCCTATCCTGACCTCTTCCTAATCTCAGCAATGCATGCAATCCTTACAACGTGGCCACTCTTCTTCCAGGACTGGCTTGCCTCGTTGTATGATAATTCCTGTGGGCAATCTTCCTTTTAACTAGTGAAAGGGGCAACAAGGGGCCAAGGCAATGAATGAAGTAAATATTGCAATACAGAGTCAAAATAATTAGCCATATAGCAGCGAAATACACAGCGCCATATAACATCCAGGTAAATACAACATCTAAGCAAATGATTTTACAGCATTTGTACCAATATCTCTGTTGTTTGAAGATAGTTACGGGGTTAATGATGAGATTCCTGGTGGTCTAGAACAGAGAAGGGGTTAATGGTTGAATACCTGACAGTTCAGACCAGTTAAGGGATTTATGTTGGCATCCCTGGTGTTCTAAGGAAGGAACAAGGGTTAATGTGAACATCACCAGTGGTCTAGGGAAGGTAAGAAGGTAATGTCACGATTCCCAGTGGTCTAGGAAAGGTAAGGAGTTAATTTCACCATCACTCGTGGTCTAGGAAAGGAACAAGGTTAATGTCAGCATCCCGGGTGGTCTAGGAAAGCAAAGAAGTTAATGTCAGCATCCCTAGTGGTCTAGGGAAGGTAAGAAGGTAATGTCACGATTCCCAGTGGTCTAGAACAGAGAAGGGGTTAATGGTTGAATACCTGACAGTTCAGACCAGTGAAGAGGTTTATGTCAGCATCCCTGGTGTTCTAAGGAAGGAACAAGGGTTAATGTCAGCACTGCTGGTGGGCTAGGGAAACTAAGAAGCTAATGTCAACATCACCAGTGGTCTAGAGAAGGTAAGAAGGTAATGTCAGGATTCCCAGTGGTCTCGGAAAGGTAAGGAGTTAATTTCACCATCGCTCATGGTCTAGGAAAAGAACAAGGTTAATGTCAGCATCCCGGGTGATCTAGGAAAGCAAAGAAGTTAATGTCAACACCCCTAGTGGTCTAGGGAACATAAGCTGTTATTGTCAGCATCCCTGGTGGTCTAGGGAACATAAGTTATTGTCAGCATCCCTGGGGATCTAAGGAAGAGATGAGTTTAATGTCAGGATTCCCAGTGGTGAAGGGAAGGTAGGAAGTTTCTGTCAATATCCCTGGGGATCTATGGAGGATAAAAAGTTAATGTCAGCATCCCCAGTGTTCTAAGGAATGAACTAGGAGGTCTAAAGAGGGAACACGTTTAATGTCAGCATCCCTGGTGGTCCAGAAGAGTGACGGCTTTACTGTAGGGATCCCTGGTTGCCAAGGAAAGTGAGAAGGATTCAGTTGTTTTATAACTGGTGCCCAATGGCTTAGGCCCCCCTCCGGGTCTCAGCATTGTGTCTGTAATAAGGAGCTGACTACTGATGGTGGTTTTACAGTTTTTATGCCAAAATCTCTCTTGTTCGAGGATAATTAAAGGGTTGATAGGATTTCTGGTGCTTTAGGGCAAAGAAAGAGTTCATGGTTCAATTTCTGGCAGTATAGGCCAGTGCAAATATTACTGTAAACATTATGGGGAAGCTAGGAAGTTAATCTCAACATCCCTGGTGGTGTTCAGAACATAAGATATTAATGTCAGCTTCCTCAGTGGTCAAGTTTACTATCAATAACTCTGATGGTGTATGTAAGGTACAAGTTTAATGTCAGCATCCCAGATATTCTAGACCAGGATTTACTGTTATGATCCCTTGTGGTCTAGGGAAGTGAGGGGGTTCAGTTATGTCATAGCTGGTGTCTAAAAGTTTTTGCACTCCTCCAGGTTTTAGCATTGTGCCTGTAATAGGATGCTGACCACTGATGGTTCATCTTCCTGTTCCCTCCCTGATCATAGAGATCAGGGAGGGACATGTCAAACTCTGTAGATGTGATTCAATAAGCACTTTGCCCGATCACTGAGAGAAGTGAGCATAAGAGCCGACTTTGCCTAAGTGTGGGGTATTTTTCAGTTGTGTCGGCCATTCTGCCACTCACCTTAAGGCCTCATTCACACAAGTGTATGTGTATTTATGGCCGCCCACACGCGCCGTAAAGTTGCATTAATGAAGAATAGCCATGATTGACCCCCGAGCTTAATTTATGTTTTCTCATCCATTCTCACGGGCCTACTGCGGAAAAAAATACGCTGCAGCGTGGAATTCCATCAGTCGGCAGAAATCCTCAAAATGACTTCTAATAGCTTAAACACTGTCAGTAGTCTCTTTTCTAAGCTTTGGACGCAGGTAAATTCCCTCCCCCTTCCTTTTTTTTCAGCTTCCAAAGAAGTCTATGGAAGCCTCCAGCTTTTTCTGGCAAAAGATAGGTCAAGACCTAGCTTTTCAAGCAATAAGAAAAATCGGTGAGCGAAAACGGTCGCCAATTTCATGTTTTGATTGCTCATGTGAATGAATGAACTGGAGTCCAATGTTACACATGGTCGCGATTTTCGGCCGACATCTTTACGCAGCTTAATAAAAACACTCACGTGAATGAGGCCTAAATGGAGCAGTGCCTATGGGAATGGCAGCCATATTGGTCATCAATCAGACTCCTTAGGAACTATAAGTCAACTAAAGAAGATCTTTGTAGTATCTGTGATCTCTGCTTGATACTTTCTGTAATAACCCTCCTGAGTCTTTTCTTCTGCCTGTTCCTTTCCCTTTTTAATACCGTGAGTCGATGGAGAAATCCGTCTATTCATAAACAAGGCCAGGTTCGGGTAGCGCTGCTGGAGCAGGCATTTAACAAGTACAGTAATTAGGTTTGTTGAATAAAGGCATAGAGCAAAAAAATCCAAACAACACGACCCTTTAATACTAAACTTAGAACTTCTGATAAAAGTATCCGGATTCTGAGGCATTTTCAAAACCTATCTCATGTTGTGAGCGCACTTTAACTTTTCTGGCAGCACACAAGTCAAAGTAATAAGAGAACAGCTCAGAAAACACTCAGCTAAGATGTATCGCTATCTCCAGCTTTCATCCCTCTCTATGTATCCTGTGTTACCCGCACTGCAAATGGAAGACTGCGCTCCCTAACTAGGTCACATTTCACACACGTGGCTTTCATCCCTCTTGTCCAATATCAATGGCTGTGATCAATACTAAAGGGATTTACACTAATACCACAGTAGAGCTGGTAAGTGCAATTCCCCCAAGGGCTGATGTACATGGATCTGTGTTGTATGCATCTACGGGCCCGTAATGTACCTCCAAGCCTTTGATTGCCCAAACTTAAAATTGTGCTTTGCGCCATTGCATGTGGTGCCATGGGTACTGTAGATACAATATGGCAGAACTTGGCTATGGCTTTATGTGAAAGGTCCATAGGGACTATATTCGAGGCTGTGTAGGCTAACAGATTGTCAACCTAGCACATTAGAGGGACTAAAAATGTGGGCAGAGTTGGTTCCTCAAATCTAGTAGGTGAAATTATTCTGACAGCCCATCCTCCATCTATATGGAACATGTGCATGTCCACTTGTAATTGCCTAATATCACGTCAGGTGTGACTAATTAGTACGGCCTAAGGTGGTAAGTTCCAGTTCCAAAGACAAAGTCAAAGTGGTGGACAAATGATCTGGGCCTATCCGAACTAACTAAGAATGTAGCGAAGAGGAGATAAATTTGTGAGCTAGTTTATCAAAACCACCCAAACCAGACCAGGATATAGGCAGACATAAAGAGAAGGTGCCCTCTGAATAGCATTCAGATCATTTGTCCAGTTCCACTTTTGGATGATGTTGCAGTGGTTTAGAGAGGAGAAGCTCTAGTCATTTCCTGACGCCCATGTAGAAGGTTGTTAATGTCCTACTGAGAGGTGGCTCTATTTCTCCAGGGGCCCCACACTAGTCTTATATTTTTGCCGGTGGGCATTTACCTCAGGGATCAGTAACACAAACTACTTTATTTGCTTTATTCTACAGTTGTCATGAAGAGGACCTTGGTGTCTCTATGACCATTTATGAAGCCGGTCTTTGGGGACAGTAGGATGTCTGGAGTCCACAATTATTTAATTGTAGAAACCTATAGGAAATGTGCAGTACCTTTGTACATACTTCATTTTTCAGAACTTTACTTTTTCTACTTACCACAGAGCAGTACATTAGGGAAGCTCGGATGAGAGCCATACAGATATTAAAGCTCAGCTGTTATATCATATGTCTAACAACAGGGGTCAAAAACAGATAACTCCAAGGATGAGCAGATGAATTTTTAAAGCACCAATGGATATTCATAGAGAAAACACCATAAAAGTTGATATAAAACTGTAAGAGTGATTTACATTTCCAGGGTTGGGCTGGCCATTGAACCCACCACCAACAATCCCAGTGGGCTAGTTGGATCCTGGGGCGGTGCAGGGAGCAACTTTTTTAAATTTAATTAGGTAAGCACACTGAAATAAAATCAAAAACAGATTTATTCACCTCGCCTGTGTTGCTCCTCCCGCTTATAGCCTCTACAGTCCACACCTCCCGCACCGTTCGCCTAAAGATTTCCTGGTAGAGCCAACATGTGACAAGCCCAATTAGTCCTCGACCTCAATGTTAGTAAGGCCAGGATATCACTCTACCAGAAAGTCCTCATGTGAGCGGTGTAGTTGTTGTAGACTGCAGAGGCCCAGAGCAGAAGGAGTAACTCAGGTGAGGCGAGCAGATCAGTTTTTTTTTTTTTTTATTGTGTAAAGAGTATTATTAATTGATTTAGGCCATGAGGGGCGTAATTAGTTAATTTCAGCCATGAGGGGCATTAATTATTACTTTACTTAAGCCATGATATGCATTGTTACTTAATGGAGATCATGAGGGTCATTATTACTTAATGGAGGCTATGAGGGGCATTATGGATATGAAGAATATTTAGAGGCTTAAAAAACAAAGCGAGATTGCTGGAAAATTAAGCAGTCAAAGGTGTCTGTGTGTCAAATTCTGCAGATAACTTGTGAACGGGAGAAGATGTCATGGCATCTGGGCCGGATAACATAGGGCTGTCATCGTGATCATGCAAGCACAGAACTCATGATATAAATGTCCATCATATAGGCTTAAAGGGGTTGTCCCGCGGCAGCAAGTGGGTCTATACACTTCTGTATGGCCATATTAATGCACTTTGTAATGTACATTGTGCATTAATTATGAGCCATACAGAAGTTATAAAAAGTTTTATACTTACCTGCTCCGTTGCTAGCGTCCTCGTTCCCATGGAGCCGACTAATTTTCGCCCTCCGATGGCCAAATTAGCCGCGCTTGCGCAGTCCGGGTCTTCTGCAGTCTTCTATGGGGCCGCTCGTGTAGAATGCCGGCTCCGTGTAGCTCCGCCCCGTCACGTGCCGATTCCAGCCAATCAGGAGGCTGGAATCGGCAATGGACCGCACAGAAGCCCTGCGGTCCACGGAGACAGAGGATCCCGGCGGCCATCTTCAGCAGGTGAGTATGAAGACGCCGGACCGCCAGGATTCAGGTAAGCGCTGTGAGGGTTGTTTTTTTAACCCCTGCATCGGGGTTGTCTCGCGCCGAACGGGGGGGGGGGGGGGGGGTTAAAAAAAAAAAAAACCTGTTTCGGCGCGGGACAACCCCTTTAAGACATGTCTGTCTATGATGTTCATTAATCCTTAATCTATACCTCAAGTGCTAACATGTTTTGTGCTTAGTAGAAGATTTGCCACAGTGAGCTATGTACTCCACACAGGCTTCTCCCCTTCAACCACCAATGTGGCTGCGGTTGGTGGATTGTTGAGCCCTGTCTACTTGTCCCACTAATATTATCTAACACCCTCCATTCTCACTGTCCTATTGTGGATTGGTCAGTTCACTTCTGTGGTTTCCTCTAATTATCCGATGCACACTGAGCACACTGCCCACATGAGCAGCGATGGCCAATCAGAAAGTATAGTGTACACTGATCAAAGCAGAACAGTGAGAAAGCAAAGCACCAAACAATATTACTCCACCCATCAGTACCTGGTTGTGGCTGTAGGTACAAAGACAGCTGTCTATCACTGATAGAACTGCCCACTGGTCTCCTTACACTCTTCATCACTGATAGTACCGCCCACTGGAGTCCTTACACTCTCAAACACTGATAGGACCACCCACTATACTCCTTCTACTCTTAATCACTGATAGGGGCCGCCCACTGGACTCCTTACACTCTCAATCACTGATAGGACTCCTTACACTCTCAATCACTGATAGGTGAAGTGAGAGGCCAGGTACAAAAATACAGCTAATTAATACATTTGAGAACCTTGCTATTAGGAAAGTGGAGGAGCAAGAGACACCGATCACAAACTAAAATGTTTTATACAAATGCACTGAGTACGGGGAACAAAGAAGGAGAATTGGAGCTCCGAACACAGGAAGAGAAATATGATGTCATAGGCATCACGGAAACTTGGTGGAATGAAACACATGATTGGAATACAAGGCTTGAAGGATACAACTTATTTATAAGAGACAGACCTAATAAAAGGGGAGGAGGTGTTGTGTTGTATGTTAGGAAAACATTCATCTCCACAGAGATTCAAACTTCAGAGCTGGGAGTTCTGTAGAATCTGTTTGGGTAAGAATACAAGGAAAGAACAACAGAAAGGACCCCATTGTAGGCATTTACTATAGGCTGCCTGGACAAGCAGAAGATATGGAGGAACTCTTTCTACATCAGATGGCCAAGCTCTCAGAGAAGCCCAACATAGTGATCATGGGAGATTTTACCCATCCAGACATTTGTTGGGAATCTCTCAGGTAAAAGTAATGGATCCAACAAATTCTTATCCGCTCTTGCTGACAACTTTATCTTCCAGAAGGTAGAAGAGAAAACAAGGGAATCTGCTATCTTGGACCTAATTCTTACCAACAAGGAGGGAATGGTTGAGGAAGTAAGGGTGGCTGGGACCTTAGGAGGCAGTGATCATGCTATCCTTGGATGTTGGGTAACAAGGGGAGGGAGACCTGAGAAGACTCAGACCTCAAGGTTGGATTTCAGAAAGGCAGATTTTAATGAACTCAGAAAGAGGAGAGGAAGAATCCAATGGCGGGATGTTCTTAAGCACAGAAATGTCCAAGAAGGTTGGGAAATATTGTGAAATGAGATTCTCAAAGCACAATCATTACCAATCCCTAAAAGAAGGAAGAATGGGAAGCATTTAAAGAGACCCGGATGGATGAACACAGAACTTGTACACATGTTAAAGAGGAAGAAAAATATGTCCATCAAATGGAAAGAGGTGGGAAATATCTAAAGAAGAATATAATATGGCCTGCAGAAATTGTAGGGCGAGTGACAGAAAAGCTAAAGCTAATAATGAATTGAGGCTTGCAACAGAGGCCAAAGGCAATAAAAAAGGATTTGGGAGTATGTCAAAAGCAAAAGAAAAGTCAAAGATGCTATTGGATGCTTACAGGATGAAAATAGTGAATTAGTTAAGAAGGATGTTGAGAAGGCTGAACTTTTAAATTCCTATTTTGTATCTGTTTTCTCTCAGAAAGTAGATGGAACATCAACTGATCTTCCCTGTGCTATTGGGGGAATAAGAGAATTCAGGCTATCTATAAGCAGAGAGATGGTGAGGGGACACTTAGCCAACTTAAATGAATTCAAGTCTCAAGGTCCAGATAAATTACATCCTAGAATACTAAAGGAAGCAGCAGAGGTCATTGCTGAACCACTGGCCATAATCTTTGACAATTCTTGAAAAACAGGAGAAATCCCAGAAGATTGGAAAAGGGCAAATGTCCCTATCTTCAAAAAAGGGAAGAAGGTGGATCCAGGAAACTACAGGCCTGTGAGCCTGACTTCTATACCGGGAAAGATCTTTGAACAAATGATTTAACAGCATGTATGCAAGTACTTGAATAAAAATGGAGTAATTAACCAGAGCCAGCATGGGTTTGTAACAAACAAGTCATGCCAGACTAATCTAATTTCCTTCTATGACAGAATCACCGACTGGGTTGATCAGGAAAATGCGGTGGATATAGTATATCTTGACTTTAGTAAAGCATTTGGCAAAGTATCTCATCCCACACTTATTGAAAAAATGACAAAATATGGGATTGACAAGGCAACTGTTAGGTGGATTCACAACTGGCTGAGTGATCGGACTCAAAGAGTGGTCATAAATGGCTGCACATCCAAGTGGAAGAATGTATCAAGTGGGGAACCACAAGGCTCTGTCCTAGGCCCAGTGTTGGTCAACATTGTTATAAATGATCTGGAGGAGGGAATTGATGGGAAACTGATCAAATTGCCGACACACAAAGCTAGGAAGGATAGCTAACACTAGGGAAGAGAGAGAGTATTCAAAAAGATCTAGAAAAGCTTGAACAGTGGGCGGCGACTAACAGAATGGTATTTAACAAGGAGAAATGCAAAGTCCTACATCTGGGCAAGAAAAATGAAGAAAGCACATAAAAGATGGGAGGAATTGGGCTAAGCAGCAGCACATGTGAAAAAGACGTGGGCATGCTAATAGATCATAGACTGAACATGAGTCAACAATGTGATGCAGGAGCCAAAAAGGGAAACATAATTCTGGGATGTATTAAGAGAAGCATAAAGTCTAGATCACGTGAGGTCATTATCCCCCTCTACTCTTCCTTAGTCGGACCTCATCTGAAATACTGGGTTCAGTTCTGGGCACTTTAAAAAAGACCGACAAACTGGAGCAAGTTCAAAGGAGAGTTACCAAGATGGTGAGCGGTCTGCAAATCATGTCCTATGAAGAACGGGTAAAGGATCTGGGAATGTTTAGCAGAAGAGAAGGCTGAGAGGAGACTTAATAGCGGTCTACAAATATCTGAAGGGCTGTCACAGTGCAGAGGGATCAGCCCTATTCTCAGCCCTATTCTCATCTGTACAAGGAAAGACTACAAGCAATGGGATGAAACTGAAAGGGAGGAGACACAAATTAGATAGTAGGCAGTGAGGGGGATCAATGAGTGGAACAGGTTGCCACGGGAGGTGGGCAGTTCTCTTTCAATGGAAGTGTTCAAACAAAGGCTGACAAATATCTGCCTGGGATGATTTAGTGATCCTGCACTGAGCAGGGGGTTGGACCAGATGACCCTGGAGGACCTTACAACTCTACCATTCTATGGTTCTATGATGACTGTCCACTGGACTCCTAATCTCAAGAAAGAGCAGAGTCTGAGATGGATAAATTACAAGTTATACTGAATTATTTTCCACATTATGTGTGTGTATGTATATGTATATATATATATATATATATATATATATATATATATATATATATATATATATATATATATATATATATCTCAAGCTCAGCTCCTACTTCTTTATAACTTTCTGCCTGCCAATCAGACACCATGTTCAACATGACAGGTTATATATAACTTGTATAACTATAGTCTAGTACTACATTATACCATCTCCAGTCACTAGAGATGAGCGAACGTACTCGGATAAGCACTACTCGTCCGAGTAATGTGCCTTATCCGAGTACCTCCCCGCTCGTCCTGAAAGATTCGGGGAGCGCCGCTGCTGACAGGTGAGTCGCAGCGGGGAGCGGGGCAGAGCGGGCGGGAGAGAAGGAGAGAAAGATCTCCCCTCCGTTCCTCCCCGCTCTCCCCTGCAGCTCCCCGCTCCGTGCCGGCACCCGAACCTTTCAGCACGAGCGGGGAGGTACTCGGATAAGGCACATTACTCGGACGAGTAGTGCTTATCCGAGTACGTTCGCTCATCTCTACCAGTCACACATCACAGTTGGCTCTATGACTATGTTCTATGTTTTTGTATAACAGTTCAGTTCAGTTGGTGTTTTCTGTTGTCATTTTGGGGCACTTTTTGCATTGGTCTGACGTCCATTGCCGGAAAGAAAAATGTTGACCCAACCTTAGTCCCGCCTCTTCTTTGCCCGAATTTTTAGATTTTGCTCATAATAGTAAAATATAAGTCAAACAATAGAAATGACTCTCATGTCTCTCAGTAAAATACAAGGTCTGTGAAACGTCAATGGCAGGAGAGAAGCGGCCAAGTGTGAGCATAAGAGCAGGAGACTATGTAACTAGCATGAATGCTACATTAAAGGGCTACACTGAGGAAAACACATTTTCCATCCCTGGAAACCTCACATAATTGTCTGTCACACTCCAGAGGTCTCCCATTTATATTGCAGTTACTTCCCTGCAGTGCAGCCCCCTGTCTGATGCTTATCAGGCACCATCTTGATTTTTAGATTTCTCTTTGCTTCTTCTTCTTCCTCTATTCTGTGCTAGCAATCCCATGTCATATCAGCACAACATCACATGAGCAGCTAGAGACAGTACCATCTCTGTCTGCTGGGAGGACAGTGTGATTATCATTGCTTCTTATATTCACCTAAATAAGCTACAGACCATCAGTATAGTCAGGAGGACGAGCTGTGATCGCCTTCATTATAACTGTGGCAGGAGCCTTTAACCCCTTTCTGCTATAGGACGTACAGTTATGTCCTGCGGGGTCGGGGTATTAATGAAGAGAGATCGCATGGCTATCTCTCTTCATAGATCGCGGCTGTCAGCTGTTTATTACAACAGATGCAGTCAGCTGCATGTGGGTGTCATGGCAGCCAGGGGCCTTCTGAAAGGCCCCAGAGCTATCTTGGCAGTATGCCTGTCAAGCCGTCCCCGTCGATGGATAAAGGAGTTACGATTTTTTAAAAGGGTGAAGAAAAAAAGCAGTTAAAAACGCAACAAAATCCACACTTATTGACAGAATCCACGCCTGCGCTGCGTCCTGCGGACAATTCCATCCTGTGTGAAAGGTCTCTTATGTATATTGGAGGCTATAGCTACGCAATACATAAACAAAAAATCTTCCCCTGAATGGCCCTTTAACCCCTTAGTGACCATGCTATTGTGTTTTTACGTCCTGCCGTTGCAGGATGTGTATGGAGGGAGATAGTGCTGCTATCTCCTTCCATACATCACAGGTGTCAGCTGTTTATTACAGCTGACACCTGCGGGCAACAGCCCCGTTCCGGCTGCACGGCCGATCGGAACTGTTGACCCTTTAAATGCCGCTATCAAATCTGACAGCGGTGTTTAAATCCCCTGATGTTCGGGGGGCCCATACGGCCCCCCCACGGTGAGATCGGGGAAGCCGTATGGGTGTCATGGCAGCCGGGTTCCTTCTGAAAGGCCCCAGAGCTGCCATGGCAGAATGCTTACCAAGCCATCCCCGTGGGGTGGCTTGATAGGCTGCCTGTCACAATGCAGTATGATATAATGCTATGGCATTACATCATACTGCATAAGCAATCTAAGCATCACTAGTTGTGGTCCCCCAGGAGGACTAAAAGGAAAAGTGAAAATAAGAGCAATAAAGTCTTATTAATTTTTTTTTTTTTAAGTAATAAAAGTAGAAAAAAAACTTTTGCCATATTTACAATAAAAAAATCTGAATAATAATAAGACAAACATACATATTTGGTATCGATCTAAAGTCCAATCTAGCAAAGTAATGCATTATTTACCGTGCACGGTGAATATCGTACGGAAAAAAAAAGAAAACTGACAGAAATGCGCTTTTTTGGTCACCCTGTTGCCAAGAAAAAAAATAATTAAAAGCGATCAAAAAGTTCTATGTATTCCAAAATGGTACAAACGGAAACAACAGGTTGTCCCTAAAAAATGAGCCCTCGCACAACTATAGCGACATAAAAATTAAAAAGTTATTGTGCGCAGAAGATGACGGCAGAAAATAATTGTAAAAAATTAAATGTCTTTAAAAATATATATAAGTAGTACAGCAAAAAAAAACTTTACAGGTTTGATATCGTAATAATCACACTGACCCATAGAATGAGCTATCAGGTCATTTTTGTTGCAGGTTATGCGCCGTAGAAACAAGACGCACTGAAAGATGGTGGATAGAGATGAGCGAGCACGCTCAGATAAGGCAGCTACTCCAGCGAGCATCGCTCTTCTCAAGTAACTGCCTTCTCGTCTCTCACTCTCCCTCCCCCCTGCTTCCCTCTGCTCTCCCCCGACGCCCCGCGCTGATCCCCCGAGCCTGCTCGGACGAGAAGGCAGTTACTCGAGAAGAGCGATGCTCGCTCAAGTAACTGCCTTCTCTGAGCGTGCTCGCCCATCTACAATGGCGGAATGTCGTTTTTTTTCTATTTCTCTCTACTTAGAATTTTTTAAAAGTTTTTCAGTACATTATATGGTACTTTAAATAACACCATTGAAAAATACAACCCGTCCCACAAAAAACAACGAGCCCTCATACAGCGACGTCGATGGAGAAATATAGGAGTTATGATTTTTTAAAGGGGGGAGGAAAAAACGAAAATGGAAAAAAGCAAAAAATGTGGTCACTAAGGAGTTAAACTCTGAAGTGTCTTTAACTTGACGCTGTATTTTCTAGGCTGCGCTCACAATTAGCGTTTTTTGCTGTGTCTTCAAATCGCAGAAAAAAGCATAGCAGATTTTAACAACGTATGAATGGAGCCGCGGCCGCGCATTCACAGACAGCAGTCTTTTTGCTGCAGCCGTATAGAAACAGGGAGAAGCAGACCCGCATTGGGAAATAGGGGGACATCGGTTCCCCTCGGGATCAGTGTGGTCTCAGCAATCAGATACCAACCAATATATCCAGTAAATGGGTAAAAACGGAAAAAATAGTTTACTCTTTAGAACACCCCTTTAACACCTTAACACCACAGAATGTAAGTTTACGTCCCGGCTGCGGGGCACTTAACAAAACAGGACGAAAACATACATCCCATGTATTGCGTGGGTTCAGCAGGAGCCAGCTGTAAATGATAGCCTGCCTCTCACTGCAACAGAGGGGATCAGTGAGAACATCGATCCCTACTCATAACCCCTTACATGATTAGTGTACATTGCAGCATCTAAAGGGTTCACAGAGGATCATTAGTACAATGTAATTGCAGAGGGCCGATGGGTTGCCATGACAACCCGACACCATATACTGGTGGCCGAGCCTGCCATGGCCTTTGATTGCTATTGTGAGTGGCAATGCATTGCAGTACAGAAGTACTGCTGTGCATTATTATAGCAATCAAAGCTGTTGTGGTTCAAGTCCCCTAGGGGGACATAAGAAATGTTTAAAAAAAATAATAGTGTAAAGAAAAAAAATGAAAAAAAACCTTTATTGTGCACTTTCCCGTTTGTATAAAAAAAATCTTTCAGACGCACATATTGGGTATCTTCGTATCCGTAACAACCTGTACAATGAATTGGATTCACAATTTATCCTGCACAGCAAAAACCGTAAATAAAATGTAAAGAAATAGGCAAAATACTTATTTTGTTCATTTTGCCTACCAAAAAAACTCAATAAATGTGTTTGAAAAAGTTGTATGTACCCCAATATGGTACCAATAAAAACTGCAGCAAAACACAACCTGCACAGAGCTCCGTCCGCCGAAAAATAAAGAAGTTCTGGGACTTTGAATGAAGCGATGTAAAAAAAAAAAAAAAAAAGGCGTTTCTTCTGCAAAATTCAAAAAACCTAAAAAAAGTAATCGCCATGATTGTACCGAGCTGGAAAAAAAATGTATTGTGTCATTTATGCTGCATGATTAAAGCTGAAAATAACAAAAAATAATGGCAGAATTTGCGGGTTTTTTTCTCCCTTCCTTCCAAAAAAATGTCTAAAAGTTTTACAACACTTCATATTTACCCGAAAATACTACCTATAAAAACTGCAGCTCGCCACGCAAAAAACAAGCCTCATCCGGCCGCGTCAACGGAAAAATAAAAAAGTTATGGCTTTTGAAAAGTGGAGATGAACATCCCGAATAACTGGTCACCTCCTCATGGCCAACAGAGCCCGTGTCACTGAGGGGTTAAGTGTGCGCTGCACCTCCCCCTCTGGCAGCGGCTGCTAAATCACTGCTTTCTATTGCCTAATAATATTTATTTCTTAAACAATAAAATACCACAAATTCGTTTTCTGGCGTTTTTGCTGGAGGAGGAGAACGCGTTCTGCTGATGTCGGCAGCCGGCGACGTAATGACCTATAAGCAGCAAAATTAGACCTTTTGTTTTCTTAGTGTGAGAGTAAATAGGCTCCAGGAAAAAATGCAGGCGCGTCTCAAAATGTCCATTATTATGCATGAAGAGCTGAATTGCTCATATATAAAATAACTTTAACAAAGCTTCGTCTCCTCGGCGCGGTGTACGGCGCCGCCGCTGCCGCGGTTTAGATGTTTCATGATCATTACAGGATAACAGAACCCGGCTGCACTGTGGAAATGATGAGCCTACACTTATGCTAATACATCTAAAGAAAAGCTAAATTATGGATGTGGGGAAACAATGGCAAATATATATGAAAGGAGGACAGCAGAGCATGCTGGGAATTCAGCATTGGTGAAGTGATGCGTGGCTGTAGAATGAACTGGGAACAAGGCTGCAGTGTGACATGACTATAAGGGGTTAATGGTATGGAGAGGATGAACATTCAGTGCCATCTCTGGACTGCGTGTTATGGAGCAGGAGGAGTGCAGCACATTGATACATACAGAGCTGTGCACAAGTTATAGGCAGGGGTGGAGAACATGCTGCCAAACTAGAAGTGTTTGCTTAGTCAATTACCAAAATGCAAAGAGACTAAACATAAGAGAAATGTTAATCCCATCAATATTTGGGTGACCGCACTTCACCTTCACACAAGCATCAGATCTTCGAGGTACAATTACACACAGTCAGGGATTTAGTAGGATTGCAGTCAGCTGTATAAATAACCAAACAGGTGATGATGATCATCATTTTCATATGTAGGCTGAAATACAGTCTTGAACTCATACAGGAACAGCTGCATAGGAGGCTTAAAATTGGGTGAGGAGCAGGCAAATTCTGCTACAAAGGTGAGGTTGTGGAAGACAGTTTCATGTCACAGGTCATATAGCACAGCAAGACTGAGCACAGCAACAAGGCACAAAATAGATTCCAAAGCAGACTGTGGTTTCAGGATGTGCTGTTCAAGTTCTTTTGAAGAAGCACAAAGAAACTGGCAATGTTGAGGACCGTAAACGCAGTGGTTGGCCAAGGCAACTTAGTGCAGCAGATGACACATCATGCTTACTTCCCTTCAAAATCAGAAGATATCCATCAGTGCCATTAGGTCAGAACGGGCAGAAACCTGGGGAACCCAGGTAAAGCCATCTGCTGTTCGGAGAAGTCTGGCCAGAAATGGTCTTCATGGAAAAATTGGGGTCAAAATGCCATTCCATTCATATAGAAACAAGGCCAGGTGACTCGAATACGCACAAAAACACAGGAACTCGGGTGCAGAAAAAAAGAAGCATGGTGAGTCAAAATGTGAAATATTTGGATGTACAGAAGGCAGTTTGTTTACCAAAGGGCAGGAGAGCAATATAATAATGAGTGTCTGCAGGCAACAGTGAAGCATGGTGGAGAGCGGTACAATAATGAGTGTCTGCAGGCAGCAAGTGAAGCATAGTGGAGAGCGGTACAATAATGAGTGTCTGCAGGCAGCAGTGAAGCATGGTGGAGAGCGGTACAATAATGAGTGTCTGCAGGCAGCAATGAAGCATGGTGGAGAGCGGTACAGTAATGTGCGACTGCAGGCAGCAGTGAAGCATAGTGGAGAGCGGTACAATAATGAGTGTCTGCAGGCAGCAGTGAAGCATGGTGGAGAGCAGTACAATAATGTGTGTCTGCAGGCAGCAGTGAAGCATGGTGGAGAGCGGTACAATAATGCGTGTCTGCAGGCAGCAGTGAAGCGTGGCGGAAGTTCATTGTAAATTTGTGCCTGCATTTCAGTAGGTGGAGTTGAGGATTTGGTCACGATTTATGGTGTTCTTCAATACGGGCAGATATTTATCCATCATTCAGTACCATCAGGGAGGAGTCTGACAACAACCCCAAAGATCCAAGCAATGTCATTAAGAACTATCTACAGTATAAGGCCTCGGTCAGACGACCGTTTTTTGCCGCGATTTGCGGATGCGCATGCGATCTGCGCATTTATAGAACCATTGCTTCGTAATGGGATCGGTCACATGGCCGCTTTTTATGCGGATGTCCGATAAATTATAGGACACGAGGAATCGCAGATCGCGCCTATCTGCGTTCTGCGATTTCTTGTGTTCTATGTATGCAGCAGCGCCGACCCCATTGAGAACATATACTACAAAGATCATTCTCCTCTGCCACAGCTGTAACAGCTGTGGCAGAGAAGAATGATGTCCGGCCATTGAATTCAATGGAGTCGGCAATACAGCCGGCTCCATTGAAAGCAATGGGCTGCCGGCGAGCGCAGGATGAATTTTCGGGAAGGGCTTAAAAATATAAGCCCTTCCCTGAAAAACATCAAAAAATGTGTAAAAAAAAAAAAAATACTCACCTTGTCCCTGCAGACAGAGTTCAGCCGTGGCCGGCCGGCAGTTCTCTTGAACTGCTCTGTGTAGTATTCAGCAGGCGGGGATTTAAAATCCCCGCCTGCTGAATGGGCTGCCCCTGATTGGTCACAGCCCTCACCAATCAGAGGCAGCTCTCACTCACCCATTCATGAATTCATGATCCGCAAATCGCGGCAAAAAACGGTCGTCTGACCGAGGCCTCAGGAAGAATGGGGAGTCTTGAAAGTGATGATTTGGCCCCAAAGAGCCCTGATCTCATCATCATCCAGTCTGTCTGGGATTACATGAAGAGACAGAAGGATTGGAGCCAGCCGACATCCAAGAAGATCTGGGCTTAGTTCTCCAAGATGTCTGGAACAACCTCCCTGCCGAGTGCCTTCAAAAACTGTGTGCAAGTGTACCTAGAAGAACTGATGCTGTTGTGAAGGTGAAGGGCGTCACACTGAATACTGATTGGATTTACATTTCTCTTTTCTTCAGTCACTTTGGATTTTCTTAATTGACAAGAATAAACGATTAACACTTGTATTTTTGGAAGCATTCTAACTTTGCAGCAATTTTTCCTCACCCGCCTACAACTCCTGCCCTGTACTGAAGACTAGTGGGTAATATTCTGTAGATTCACTTTACTTGAGTGATAATAAGTGCTTTCAGTTCTCCCCTCTGCTGCAGTAGTAACACTCATGCGGTTGGGACGCTCCAGTGAATGGTTTTTTCATTCATTATGTAGCTTATATATATATATATATATATATAGTATATATAAGTCCGCTAGTGTTATTATTCTATTCATTTATTCCTTCCTATCGTACACTCCTGGCCTCCTTCTCCTCGGGTGCTCAGGTTTTCTCAATTCTGACCACATGCGATTAATTTGGCTTTATGAAATAAAAAAAGTGGACAGTACCCCGAAATCACAATGGGAGCTTCTATAGAGAGAGTACAATGGCCGGCACTCACAATGTGCTTAAAGGGGTTGTCCCGCGAAACAAAGTGGGTCTATACACTTCTGCATGGCCATAATAATGCACTTTGTAATGTACATTGTGCATTAATTATGAGCCATACAGAAGTTATTCACTTACCTGTTCCGTTGCTGGCGTCCCCGTCTCCATGGTGCCGTCTAATTTTCAGCGTCTAATCGCCGGATTAGACGCACTTGCGCAGTCCGGTCTTCTTCTTTTCTGAATGGGGCCGCTCGTGCTGGAGAGCGGCTCCTTGTAGCTCCGCCCCGTCACGTGCCGATTCCAGCCAATCAGGAGGCTGGAATCGGCAATGGAACGCACAGAAGCCCTGCGGTCCACCGAGGGTGAGGATCCCGGCGGCCATCTTCGCAAGGTAAGTAAGAAGTCACCGGAGCGCGGGGATTCAGGTAAGCACTATCCGTTTTGGTTTTTTTTAACCCCTGCATCGGGTTTGTCTCGCGCCGAACGGGGGAGCTGTTGAAAAAACAAAACAAAAAACGTTTCGGCGCGGGACAACCCCTTTAAGCAAGAACCTACAGGGATGGGTCTGCCATAACACCACTAATCCCAGCAAGCCTTGAAAACCAACAACAGGACTCCTCAATTCCCCATCATCCTCCAATAAATGGAGGGTGCCGGCCGGACCCACACTGCAGTCATGGCAAACAACGCACATAGAAAACCAGCACAATCCCAGTACTAAGGCACCCGTGATACATATGATGTAATGTTACTTCTGAGAGGAGGTGGTACTACAAATACCATAGTGTGGGATTAGACAGGACACTCCAGGATGTCTCTTCAGGAAGTGGATACACTTATTTGTGTGCGCACAGCCCAGAGGGACTTCAGTCCAAATCTCTGAGTGACTTCACAGAGAAATCCATAAAACTTTACACCAAGTCAGCTGGCTTATTCACAGCTTCATGACTGCTTAACACCTTAAACAAAGACCAGGAGGAGGAATTCTGCTTTCACTTTCAACAAAGCCACAAGGGTGGGAATGTAACCTGGGCCTTCAAATTACAATAGATTACAGTCTAAGGCCGCCTGCAGATGGGCGGAAATTCTGGGGCGGGATTTCCCGCTGGATTTCTGCCGCTGGAAGCCTGCATAGGATGGCGTTACGCAATCATAGGCAGACGGCCGCGGTTTGGACGCGCAAAATCTCGCGTGGCAAACAAACCGCGGCACGCCCTATTTCTGTGCGGGGCTCTGTGGCGGCCGGCTCCGCTCTGCGCATGCGCTGGCTGCCCGGCAGCCGACACATGAAAGAGCAGGGGCCGCGGGAGAGGTGAGTGACCGCGCTGCTGTCTGCAGGGGCTCGGGTCGGGTCCCGCTGCAAGGATTCCCGCAGCCGGATCCGACCGGGCTGTCTGCAGGCGGCCTAACAGTAGTATATCGTATTTATAGAAGAAAACATTTTAGTTAACTACATTTTATATAAAGGGAATAAAAAGTTAGTATGCAGTTACATCCTTAGTGCATAGAAACATTTAGGAATAGCAGAAACGTTTATAATATACTTCAGCTTTCTGCTGATAATAGAGAGCAATAGCAGTTGTTACAATCTTACCTTTTCTATGTCCTTGCACCAGAATACCTCACTCCTCCTGAGCCTAGTGAGTCACAAGGAATACCATCCATGCAATAGAAGGGGACCAGAACTACCAGGGGCACTGATGATTTATTGGTGTAGTACAGAGGCTCAATGCAACACGTTTCAAAGGGATATCATAACCTCTTCTCTCAAGCATACAGCAAAATTGCATCACAGCCACCCCCTTGCATTGCTACATATCCCAAAAGGAGAAGACCATAGAAGGACTGTGTCCCCATCCGTATGGCTCCCAAGGCTGTAACTCCAGTGTAGGAAACGTGATGTGGACAGAAGAGCTGCCGATATTACAAGATTATCATCAAGTGTCCGTCTGTTCGAAACATGTGCTACAATCCTAAAAACTTACAAAAATAGCCCAAATGCAGGACCCACCAATAAGACTGTAGACGCCACCTACTATTATATTTTCGCGTGCTTCTTGCTAGAGACGAACATTGTATAGCATATTTACAGGTAATATTTAAAGTCTACGGGGGCTACCTGGAAGCCGGCAACAAACTGAGGCTGTCAGATCTATAGTTTGCGCTCTGTCTCTGCAAGTGGTTTCAGATCTGTGTCCGTCCCTCGGGCCACCTTCACACAACTGAGAAAATTGCGCAAGATTTTTGCTTTGTGAGATGCACAAATCTCGCACGAGTATGAACGTCATTCTTTTGGATGAGGTCATACACATGACTGTCTTTTCCCCGACTCGCCCGTTGTTTTAAATGGGGTTGACAAAAACATTGCATGGCGTGCAATGCGATGGGAGGTTTCCCATTGCCAATCGCTACTTCCCTGAAGTCATGCAAGGCGTTTTTTCAAAAGCACCTCGCATCTGTGGGGGATCACATGTTCCTGAGCGCAATATCAGGCAGATTTTCATGGCTTCAGATCGTGCTCACTCGTCTGAAATAAACCGCAGTTTTTTTTATTAAAAAAACGAATCAAACTGGACCCATCGAGGGCAATACTTTTTTTTTGTCTCAGTTTGACTGTTTAACCCCTTACAATCAATGTACATTTCAGCATCTAAAGGGTTCACATCATCGCAGACTGCCGAGGGGGTTGCAATGACAATTGGACACCATGTACTCGTGTCCGGCCTGAGATCACTATTGTAAGTGCTGATGCATTGCAGTGCAGGAGTCCTGAGATGCATTGTCATAGCGATCATAGCTGTTATTGTTCGAGGCCCCAACAGGCACATGAAAAATGGAAAAAAATAAATAAAAACAGTGTAAAAAAGATGTATAATCTGCAGAGACAAAGCTATGAGGATTGTTAAATGATTACCTATTGGAAAGTTGCTTCATTTTATATTTATTGGAAGGCTTGTGAAGGCGAATATAGCACTGTGCGAACATCGGAGGTGCCAAAAATACTGAAAAATAAGAATATTTTAAAAAACTGAAGTGTTTGTGGATTATTTTTGTCAATTAAGAAAATCCAAAGTTACTGAATAAATGAGAAATGTAAATGCCATCAGTATTTGGTGTGACGCCCTTTACCTCCACAGCAGTTCTTCTAGGTACACTTGCACACAGTTTTGAAGGCACTCGGCAGGTAGGTTGTTCCAGATATCTGGGAGAACTAAGCGCAGATCTTCCGTGGATGCCGCCTCGCTCCAATCCTTCTGTCTCCTCATGTAATCCAAGGGCCATATCATCACTTACAGGACTCCTTGTTCTTCCTAAGGGTTCCTACTAGAGATGAGCGAACGTACTCGTAACGAGTACTTACGCACTCGAGTACCGCCATTTTCGAGTACTTCAGTACTCGGGCGTAAAGATTCGGGGGGCGCCGGGGGGCGGGGAGAGGCGCGGCGGTGCGGGGGGGAGCAGCGGGGAACAGGGGGGAGCCCTCTCTCTCGCCCTCTCCCCCCCACTCCCCACTGCTACCCCCCGTGCCGCCACGGCGCCCCCCGAATCTTTACGCCCGAGTACTGCAGTACTCGAAAATGGCGGTGCTCGGGTGCGTAAGTACTCGTAACGAGTACGTTCGCTCATCTCTAGTTCCTACCCATGTGCGTTTTTTTTAACTTAAATTTCATTGGGACTTTCTAATGTTAAAAATCCATCGCGAAAAGATCGCAAAGTACAACCTTGTGACGCGCTTCTAACATTGGAAAGTCCGATTGACATTTAAGTTTTAAAAAAAGCAGCATTAACCCAGCGTTAAAAAAACGCAAGTGGGTAGGAGCCCTTACCCTGCAGATAGTTCCTAATGACATTGGTTGGATGTTGGGGTTGTTGTCAGACTGTAGAATAATTTTGGAGCGAATCAGACGTCTCCCTGATGGGACCCAATGATGAAGTAATATGTGCTAACATTTCTCAACATTGAGGACAACTTTAATCCTGACCAAATCCCCCAACTGCTGAAATGCAGCCACAAACTTATAAGAAACCTGCACCATGCTTCACTGCTGCCTGCAGACACTCATTATTGTACCGCTCTCCACCATGCTTCACTGCTACCTGCAGACACTCATTATTGTACTGCTCTCCACCATGCTTCACTGCTGTCTGCAGACACTTATTATGGTACTGCTCTCCACCATGCTTCACTGCTGTCTGCAGACACTTATTATGGTACTGCTCTCCACCATGCTTCACTGCTGTCTGCAGACACTCATTATTGTACTACTACCCACTATACTTCATTGCTGCCAGGAAACACTCATTATTGTACTGCCCTCCACCATACTTCACTGCTGCCTGTAGACACTCATTGTTGTACCGATCTCCACTATGCTTCACTACTACCTGGAGACACTCATTATTTCATCGCTCTCCACCATGCTTCACTGCTGCGTGCAGACACTCATTATTGCACCCTCTCCCTCATGCCTCACTGCTGCCTGAATCACTCATTATTGTACCCTCTCCACCATGCTCCACTGCTGCCTGAAGACGCTCATTATTGTATCGCTCGCCACTATGCTTCACTGCTGCCTGCAGACACTCATTATTGTACTACTCCCCACTGTGCTTCACTGCTGCCTGCAGACACTCATTATGGAATCACTCTCCACCATGCTCCACTGCTGCCTGCAGACATTCATTATTGTACTGCCCTCCACCATGCTTCACTGCTGCCTGTAGACACTCATTATTGTACCGTTCTCCACTATGCTTCATTGCTACCTGTAGACACTCATTATTGCATCGCTCTCCACCATGCTTCACTGCTGCCTGCCGACACTCATTATTGTACTGCTCTTGACCATGCTCCACTGCTGCCTGCAGACACTCTGTCAGGATGTGCTGCTGGGATCTGTTGTACTATGTACTCCTAGCAGCACAGCTACAGGTGGTTGCGTGTTAATTGAGCTGGCTGGGTGTGGTACCTCCTGCTAGCCAATCTCCTGGATCTGTGCTCACATATAAACCCAGACAGACTCCACCAAGAACTCACATGTGCACAGATGAAAATCACAGCAAGTCTATGTCAGGCTGACAGAGGGAACTGTGTCAGGGATCCACCAACTGACACACTGGAAGCAGAGACACAGACCTACTTGCAAACCCAGGTCAGAATGAGGACAAGCTGAACATGACTGATAACAAGATACAGACCACAGAAATAACATGACTGCTCACCTTGGGACCCAGATAGAATAACCAGGAGCTGGGTTTATATGTGAGCACAGATCCAGGAAATTGGCTAGCAGGAAGTACCACACCCAGCCAGCTCAATTAACCCTCAACCACCTGTAGCTCTGCTGCTAGGAGTACATAGTACAACAGATCATAGCAGCACATCCTGCACACTCATTATTGCACCGCTCTCCACCATGCTTCACTGCTGCCTGCAGACAGTCATTATTGTACCGCTCTCCATCATGCTACCCTGCTGCCAGCAGACATTAATTATTGTACGGTTCTCCACCATGCTTCAGTTCTGCCTACAGACACTCATTATTGTTCTGCTCTCCACCATGCTTCACTGTTGCCTACAGACAATTCTTATTGAACTGCTCTCCACCATGCCTCATTGCTGCCTGCAGACACTCATTATTGTAGCTCTCTTCACCTTGCTACACTGCTGCTTGCAGACACTCATTATTGTATCGCTCTCCGCCATGCTTCACTGCTGCCTGCAGACACTCATTACTGAACCGCTCTACACTATGCTTCACTGATGCCTGCAGACACTCATTATTGCACCGCTCTCCACCATGCTTCACTGCTGCCTGAAGACACTCATTATTGTGCAGCTCTCCACCATGCTTTACTGCTCCCTACAGACATTTCTTATTGTACCGCTCTCCACCATGCTTCACTGCTGCCTGCAGGCAATCATTATTGTACCGCTTTCCACCATGCTTCACTGCTGTCTATAGACACTCGTTACTGTACCGCTCTGCACCATGCTTCATTGCTGCCTGCAGAAACTTATTATTGTACCGCTCTCCACCATACTTCACTGACACTCATTATTATACCGATCTCTACCATGCTTCACTGCTGCCTATAGACACTAATAAATGTACCGCTCTCCACCATGCTTCACTGTTGCCTGCAGACACTTATTATGGTACTGCTCTCCACCATGCTTCACTGCTGCATGCAGGCACTCCTTATTGTACCGCTCTGCACCATGCTTCAATGCTGCCTGCAAACACTCATTATTGTATCGCTCTCCACCATGCTTCACTTCTGCCTACAGAAACTCATTATTGTTCTGCTCTCTACCATGCTTCACTGCTGCCTACAGACATTTCTTATTGTACTGCCCTCCACCATGCTTCACTGCTGCCTGTAGATACTCATTGTTGTACCGCTCTCCACTATGCTTCACTGCTACCTGGAGACACTAATTATTTCATCGCTCTCCACCATACTTCACTGCTGGCTGCATACACTCATTATTGTACTGCTCTCCACCATGCTTCACTGCTGCATGCAGACACTCATTATTGTACTGCTCTCCACCATGCTTCAATGCTGCCTGCAAACACTCATTATTGTATCGCTCTCCACCATGCTTCACTTCTGCCTACAGAAACTCATTATTGTTCTGCTCTCCACCATGCTTCACTGCTGCCTACAGACATTTCTTATTGTACTGCCCTCCATCATGCTTCACTGCTACCTGCAGACACTCATTATTGTATCTCTCTCCACCATGCTTCACTGCTGGCTGCATACACTCATTATTGTATTGCTCTCCACCATGCTTCACTGCTGCCTGCAGACACTCATTATTGTAAAGCTCTGCAGAATGCTTCACTGCTGCCTGCAGACACTCATTATTGTACTGCTCTCCACTATTCTTCACTGCTGCATGCAGACACTCATTTTTGTACCACTCTCCACCATGGTTCACTGCTGCCTGAAGGCACTCATTATTGTACCACTCTCCACCATGCTTCACTGCTGCCTATAGACACTCATTACTGTACCGCTCTCCACCATGCTTCACTGCTGCCTGCAGACACTCATTACTGTACCGCTCTACACTATGCTTCACTGCTACCTACAAACACTCATTATTGTACCGCTCTCCACCATGCTTAACTGCTGCCTGAAGACACTCATAATTGTGCAGCTCTCCACCTTGCTTTACTACTGCCTGCAGACACTCATTATTGTACAGTTCTCCATCATGCTTTACTGCTGCCTGCAGGCACTCATTATTGTACCGCTCTCCACCATACTTCACTGCTGCCTCAAAACACTCATTATTGTATCGCTCTCCACCATACTTCACTGCTGCCTGCAGACACTCATTATTGTACCGCTCTCCACCATTCTTCACTGCTGCCTGAAGACACTCATTATTGTGCAGCTCTCCACCATGCTTCACTGCTGCCTGCAGACACTCATTATTGTACCGCTCTCCACTATGCTTCACTGCTACCTGCATACACTCATTATTGTATCACTCTCCACCATGCTTCAGTGCTGCCTGCAGACACTCATAATTGCACCTCTATACACCATGCTTCGCTGCTGCCTGCAGACACTCATTATGGTACTGCTCTCCACCATACTTCACTGCTGCATGCAGACAGTAATTATTGTACCGTTCTGCACCATGCTTCAATGCTGCCTGCAAACACTCATTATTGTATCGCTCTCCACTATGCTTCACTGTGCCTACAGACACTTATTATTTTTCTGCTCTCCACCATGCTTCACTGCTGCCTACAGACATTTCTTATTGTACTGCCCTCCACTATGCTTCACTGCTACCTGCAGACACTCATTACTGTATCTCTCTCCACCATGCATCACTGCTGCCTACAGACACTCATTATTGCACCTCTCTCGACCATGCTTCACTGCTGGCTGCATACGCTCATTATTGTACTGCTCTCCACCATGCTTCACTGCTGCCTGGAGACACTTATTATTGAACCGCTCTCCACCATGCTTTACTACTGCCTGCAGGCACTTATTATTGTAGCGCTCTCCACCATGCTTCACTGCTGCCTGCAGACACCTATTATTGTACCGCTCTCTGCCATGGTACACTGCTGCCTGCAGACACTCATTACTGTACCGCTCTCCACCATGCTTCACTGCTGCCTGCAGACACTCATTATTGTACCGCTATCCACAATACTTCACTTCTTCCTGTAGACACTCATTATTTTACCGCTCCCCACCATGCTTCACTGCTGCCTGAAGACATTCATTATTAAACTGCCCTCCACCATGCTTCACTGCTTCCTGTAGACACTCATAATTGTATCACTCACCACTATGCTTCACTGCAGACACCCTTATTGTACCACTCTCCCCCATGCCTCACTGCTGCCTGAAGACATTATTGTACCGCTCTCCACCATGCTTCACTGATGCCTACAGACACTCATTATTGTACCCCTCTCCACTATGCTTCACTTCTGCCTGCAGACACTCATTATTGTACCGCTCTCCATCATGCTTCACTGCTGATTGCAGACACTCATTATTGTACGGCTCTCCACCATGCTTCACTTCGGCGTACAGACACTCATTATTGTTCTGCTCTCCACCATGCTTCACTGCTGCCTACTGACATTTCTTATTGTAGCGCTCTCCACCATGCTTCACTGCTGCCTGCAGACACTTATTATTGTACCTCTCTCTGCCATGGTTCACTGCTGCCTGCAGACACTCTTACTGTACTGCTCTCCACCCTGCTTCACTGCTGCCTGCAGACACGTTTTATTGTACTGCTCTCCACCATGCTTTACTGCTGCCTGCAGACATTCATTATTGTACTGCCCTCCACCATGCTTCACTGCTGCCTGTAGACACTCATTATTGTACTGCTCTTGACCATGCTCCACTGAAGTCTGAAGACACTCATTATTGTACCTTCTCCCCTACAGACATTTCTTATTGTACTGCCCTCCACCATGCTTCACTGCTGCCTGTAGATACTCATTGTTGTACCGCTCTCCACTATGCTTCACTGCTACCTGGAGACACTAATTATTTCATCTCTCTCCACCATGCTTCACTGCTGGCTGCATACACTCATTATTGTACTGCTCTCCACCATGCTTCACTGCTGCCTGCAGACACTCATTATTGTACTGCTCTCCACCATGCTTCACTGCTGCCTGGAGACACTTATTATTGAACCGCTCTCCACCATGCTTTACTGCTGCCTGCAGGCACTTATTATTGTAGCGCTCTCCACCATGCTTCACTGCTGCCTGCAGACACCTATTATTGTACCGCTCTCTGCCATGGTACACTGCTGCCTGCAGACACTCATTACTGTACCGCTCTCCACCATGCTTCACTGCTGCCTGCAGACACTCATTATTGTACCGCTATCCACAATACTTCACTCCTTCCTGTAGACACTCATTATTTTACCGCTCCCCACTATGCTTCACTGCTGCCTGAAGACATTCATTATTAAACTGCCCTCCACCATGCTTCACTGCTTCCTGTAGACACTCATAATTGTATCACTCGCCACTATGCTTCACTGCAGACACCCTTATTGTACCACTCTGCCCCATGCCTCACTGCTGCCTGAAGACATTATTGTACCGCTCTCCACCATGCTTCACTGATGCCTGCAGACACTCATTATTCTACCCCTCTCCACCATGCTTCACTTCTGCCTGCAGACACTCATAATTGTACCGCTCTCCATCATGCTTCACTGCTGATTGCAGACACTCATTATTGTACGGCTCTCCACCATGCTTCACTTCGGCGTACAGACACTCATTATTGTTCTGCTCTCCACCATGCTTCACTGCTGCCTACTGACATTTCTTATTGTAGCGCTCTCCACCATGCTTCACTGCTGACTGCAGACACTCATTGTACCGCTCTCCACCATGCTTCACTGCTGCCTGCAGACACTTATTATTGTACCTCTCTCTGCCATGGTTCACTGCTGCCTGAAGACACTCTTACTGTACTGCTCTCCACCCTGCTTCACTGCTGCCTGCAGACACTTATTATTGTACTGCTCTCCACCATGCTTTACTGCTGACTGCAGCGATTCACTATTGTATCATTCTCCACCATTATTGAATCGCTCTCTACCATGCTTCATTGCTGCCAGGAAACACTCATTATTGTACCTTTCTTCACCATGCTTCACTGCTGCCTGCAGACAGTCATTATTGTATCGCTCTCCCCATGCTTTACTGCTGCATGCAGACACTCATTATTATACCGCTCTCCTCCATGCTTCACTGCTGCCTGCAGACACTCATTATTGTACTACTCTCCACTATGCTTCACTGCTGCCTGCAGACATTCATTATTGTACTGCCCTCCACCATGCTTCACTGCTGCCTGTAGACACTCATTATTGTACTGCTCTTGACCATGCTCCACTGAAGTCTGAAGACACTCATTATTGTACCTTCTCCCCCATGCCTCACTGCTGCCTGAAGACACTCATTATTGTACCGCTCTCCACCATGGTTCACTGCTGCCTGCAGACACTCATTTTGGCATCACTCTCCACCTTGTACTCCTAGCAGCACAGCTACAGGTGGTTGCGTGTTAATTGAGCTGGCTGGGTGTGGTACCTCCTGCTAGCCATTCTCCTGGATCTGTGCTCACATATAAACCCAGATAGACTCCACCAAGAACTCACATGTGCACAGATGAAAATCACAGCAAGTCTATGTCAGGCTGACAGAGGGAACTGTGTCAGGGATCCACCAACTGACACAATGGAAGCAGAGACACAGACCTACTTGCAAACACAGGTCAGAATGAGGACAAGCTGAACATGACTGATAACAAGATACAGACCACAGAAATAACATGACTGATCACCTTGGGACCCAGCCAGACTAACCAGGAGCTGGGTTTATATGTGAGCACAGATCCAGGAAATTGGCTAGCAGGAAGTACCACACCCAGCCAGCTCAATTAACCCTCAACCACCTGCAGCTGTGCTGCTAGGAGTACATAGTACAACAGATCATAGCAGCACATCCTGCCTCACTCATTATTGCACCGCTCTCCACCATGCTTCACTGCTGCATGCAGACACTCATTATTGTACCGCTCTCCGCAAAGCTTCACTTCTGCCTGCAGATATTCAATATTGTACCGCTCTCCATCATGCTACCCTGCAGCCAGCAGACACTCATTATTGTATCGCTCTCCACCATGCTTCAGTTCTGCCTACAGACACTCATTATTGTTCTGCTCTCCACCATGCTTCACTGATGCCCACAGACAATTCTTATTGTACTACTCCCCACCATGCTTCATTGCTGCCTGCAGACACTCATTATTGTAGCTCTCTTCACCTTGCTACACTGCTGCTTGCAGACACTCATTATTGTATCACTCTCCGCCATGCTTCACTGCTACCTGCAGACAATCATTACTGTACCGCTCTATACTATGCTTCACTGATGCCTGCAGACACTCCTTATTGTACCGCTCTCCACCATGCTTCACTGCTGCCTGAAGACACTCCTTATTGTGCAGCTCTCCACCATGCTTTACTGCTGCCTACAGACATTTCTTATTGTACCGCTCTCCACCATGCTTCACTGCTGCCTGCAGGCAATCATTATTGTACCGCTTTCCACCATGCTTCACTGCTGTCTATAGACACTCATTACTGTACCGCTCTCCACCATGCTTCATTGCTGCCTGCAGAAACTTATTATTGTACCGCTCTCCACCATACTTCACTGATGCCTCCAGACACTCATTATTATACCGATCTCTACCATGCTTCACTGCTGCCTATAGACACTCATTATTGTACCGCTCTCCACTATGCTTCACTGTTGCCTGCAGACACTCATTATGGTACTGCTCTCCACCATGCTTCACTTCTGCCTACAGAAACTCATTATTGTTCTGCTCTCTACCATGCTTCACTGCTGCCTACAGACATTTCTTATTGTACTGCCCTCCACCATGCTTCACTGCTGCCTGTAGACACTCATTATTGTACTGCTCTCCACTATGCTTCACTGCTACCTGCAGACATTCATTATTGTATCTCTCTCCACCATGCTTCACTGCTGCCTACAGACACTCATTATTGTACCGCTCTCCAGCATGCTTTACTGCTGCATGCAGTCACTCATTATTATACCGCTCTCCACCATGCTTCACTGCTGCCTAAAGAAACTCATTATTGTACCGCTCTACACCATACTTCACTGCTGCCTGAAGACACTCATTATTGTGCAGCTCTCCGCCATGCTTCACTGCTGCCTGCAGACACTCATTATTATACCGATCTCCACCATACTTCACTACTGCCTGCATACACTCATTATTGTATCACTCTCCACCATGCTTCAGTGCTGCCTGCAGACACTCATAATTGCACCATTCTACACCATGCTTTACTGCTGGCTGCATACACTCATTATTGTATTGCTCTCAACCATGCTTCACTGCTGCCTGCAGACACTCATTATTCTACCGCTCTCCACCATGCTTCACTGCTGCCTGCAGATACTCATTATTATACCGATCTGCACCATACTTCACTGCTGCCTGCATACACTCATTATTGTATCACTCTCCACCATGCTTCAGTGCGGCCTGCAGACACTTATAATTGCACCTTTCTACACCATGCTTCATTGCTGGCTGCATACACTCATTGTTGTATTGCTCTCGACCATGTTTCACAGCTGCCTGCAGACACTCATTATTTTACCGCTCTCCACAATGCTTCACTGCTGCCTGCAGGCACTCATTATTGTACCACTCTCCACCATGCTTCACTGCTGCCTGCAGACACTCCTTGTTGTACCGCTCTCCACCATGGTTCACTGCTGCCTGCAGGCACTCCTTATTATACTGCTCTCCACCATGCTTTATTGCTGCCTGCAGACACTCATTATTGTACTACTCCTCACTATGCTTTACTGCTGCCTGCAGACCCTCATTATGGTATCGCTCTCCACCATGTTTCACTGCTGCCTGCAGACATTCATTATTGTACTGCCCTCCACCATGCTTCACTGCTGCCTGTAGACACTTATTATTGTACCGCTCTCCACTATGCTTCATTGCTACCTGCAGACACTCATTATTGTACTACTCCCCACTATGCTTTACTGCTGCCTGCAGACACTCATTATGGTATCGCTCTCCACCATGTTTCCCTGCTGCCTGTAGACACTCATTATTGTACTGCCCTCCACCATACTTCACTGCTGCCTGCAGACACTCATTTTTGTACCACTCTTGACCATTCTCCACTGAAGTCTGAAGACACTCACTATTGTTCTGCTCTCGGCCATGGTTTACTGCTGCCTGCAGACACTCATTGTTGTACCACTCTCCACTATGCTTTACTGCTGCCTGTAGACCTTCATTATTGTACCCCTCTCCACCATGCTTCACTCCTGCCTGCAGACACTCATTATTGTACCGCTCTCCACCATGCTTCACTGCTGCCTGCAGCCACTCATTATTGTATCATTCTCCACCATGCTTTACTGCTGCCTGCAAACACTCATTACTGTATCGCTCTCTACCATGCTTCACTGCTGCCAGCAAATACTCATTATTGTATCGCTCTCCACCATCCTTCACTGCTACCTGCAGGCACTCATTATTGTATCGCTCTCACCATGTTTCACTGCTGCCCACAGACACTCATTGCTGCCTGCAGACACTCATTATTGTACTACTCCCCACTGTGCTACACTGCTGCTTGCAGACACTCATTATGGTATTGCTCTCCACCATGCTTTCCTGCTGCCTTTAGACACTTATTGTTGTACCGCTCTCCACTATGCTACACTGCTGCCTGCAGACACTCATTATTGTACCGCTCTTGACCATGCTCCACTGAAGTCTGAAGACACTCATTATTGTACTTTCTCCCCCATGCCTCACTGCTGCCTGAAGACTCTCATTATTTTATGCTTTCCACCATGGTTCACTGCTGCCTGAAGACACTCATTATTGCATCGCCCTCCACCATGCTTCACTGCTGCCTGCAGACACTCATTATTGCATCGCTCTCCACCATGCTTCACTGCTGCCTGAAGACACTCATTATTGTGCAGCTCTCCACCATGCTTCACTGCTGCCTGCAGACACTCATTATTGTACCACTCTCCACTATGCTTCACTGCTATCTGCATACACTCATTATTGTATCACTCTCCACCATGCTTCAGTGCTGCCTGCAGACACTCATAATTGCACCTCTCTACACCATGCTTTATTGCTGCCAGCAAACACTCATTATTGTATCGCTCTCCACCATCCTTCACTGCTGCCTGCAGTCACTCATTATTGTATCGCTCACTACCATGCTTCATTGCTGCCAGCAAACACTCATTATTGTATCGCTCTCCACCATCCTTCACTGCTGCCTGCAGACATTTATTATTATACCGCTCTCCACCATGCTTCACTGCTGCCTGCAGACACTCATTATTGTACCGCTCTCCACCATGCTTCACTGCTGCATGCAGACACTCATTATTATACCGCTCTCCATCATGCATCACTGCTGCCCACAGACACTCATTGCTGCCTGCAGACACTCATTATTGTAGTACTCCCCACTGTGCTTCACTGCTGCTTGCAGACACTCATTATGGTATTGCTCTCCATCATGCTTTCCTGCTGCCTTTAGACACTTATTGTTGTACCGCTCTCCACTATGCTTCACTGCTGCCTGAAGACACTCATTATTGTACTTTCTCCCCCATGCCTCACTGCTGCATGAAGACTCTCATTATTTTACCCCTTCCACCATGGTTCACTGCTGCCTGAAGACACTAATTATTGCATCGCTCTCCACCATGCTTCACTGCTGCGTGCAGACACTCATTATTGTAGCTCTTTTCACCATGCTACACTGCTGCCTGCAGTCATTATTGTACCGCTCTCTACCATGCTTCACTGCTGCCTGCAGACACTTATTATTGTACCACTATCCACCATGCTTTACTGCTGCCTATAGACACTCATTATTGTACCGCTCTCCACCATGCTTCACTGCTGCTTGCAGACACTCATTTTTGTGCAGCTCTCCACCATGCTTCACTGCTGCCTGCAGACACTCACTATTGTACCGTTTTCCACCCTGTTTCACTGCTGCCTGCAGTCACTTATTATTATACTGCTGTCACCATGTTTCACTGCTGCCTACAACCACTCATTATTGTACCCCTCTCCACCCTGCTTCCCTGCTGCCTGCAGACACTCATTATTCTACTGCTCTCCATCATGCTTCCCTGCTGCCAGCAGACACTCATTATTTTACTGCTCTCCACCATGCTTCATTTCTTTCTGCAAACACTCATTATTGTACTGCTCTCCCACCATGCTTCACTGCTGCCTGCAGACACTCATTATTGTACCCCTCTCCACCCCGCTTCACTTCTGCCTGCAGACACTCATTATTGTACTGCTCTCCACTATGCTTCACTACTGCCTACAGATATTTCCTATTGTACTGCTCTCCACCATGCTTCATTGCTGCCAGCAAACACTCATTATTGTAGCTCTTTACCATGCTACACTGCTGCCTGCACTCATTATTGTATCGCTCTACATCATGCTTCACTGCTGCCTGCAGACACTGATTATTGTACTGCTCTCTACCATGCTTCACTGCTGCCTGCAGACACTTATTATTGTACCACTATCCACCATGCTTTACTGCTGCCTGCAGACACTCATTATTGTACCGCTCTACACCATGTTTCACTGCTGCCTGCAGACACTCATTATTGTACCGCTCTCCACCATGCTTCACTCCTGCCTGCAGACATTCATTATTGTACCGCACTCCGCCATGCTTCACTTCTGCCTGAAGACACTCATTATTGTGCAGCTCTCCACCATGTTTTACTGCTGCTTGCAGACATTCATTATGTTACTGCCCTCCACCATGCTTCCTTACTGCCTTTAGACACTTATTGTTGTACCGCTCTCCACTATGCTTCACTGCTGCCTGCATACACTCATTATTGTACCGCTCTTGACCATGCTCCACTGAAGTCTGAAGACACTCATTATTGTACTTTCTCCCCCATGCCTCACTGCTGCCTGAAGACTCTCATTATTTTACCCTCTCCACCATGCTTCACTGCTGCCTGCAGACACTGATTATTGCATCGCTTTCCACCATGCTTCACTGCTGCCTGCAGACACTCATTATTGTACGACTCTCCGCCATGCTTCACTGCTGCGTGCAGACACTCATTATTCTACCGCTCTCCACCATGCTTCACTGCTGCCTGCAGACACTCATTATTGTATCGCTTCCCACCCTGCTTCACTGCTGCCTGCAGTCACTTATTATTGTACTGCTCTCACCATGTTTTACTGCTGCCTTCAGCCACTCATTATTGTACCCCTCTCCACCCTGCTTCACTGCTGCCTGCAGACATTCATTATTCTACCGCTCTCCATCATGCTTCGCTGCTGCCTGCAGACACTCATTATTGTACTGCTCTCCACCATGCTTCACTTCTGTCTGCAGACACTCATTATTGTACCGCTCTCCATCATGCTTCCCTGCTGCCAGCAGACACTCATTATTCTACTGCTCTCCACCATGCTTCACTTCTGTCTGCAGACATTCATTATTGTACCGCACTCCACCCTGCTTCACTGCTGCCTGCAGACATTCATTATTGTACTGCTCTCCCTCCATGCTTCACTGCTACCTGCAGAAACTCATTATTGTACCCCTCTCCACCCCGTTTCACTTCTGCCTGCAGACATTCATTATTGTACCACTCTTCATCATGCTTCCCTGCTGCCAGCAGACACTCATTATTGTACCGCTCTCGACCATGCTTCACTGCTGCCTACAGATATTTCCTATTGGACTGCTCTCCACCATGCTTCATTGCTGCCAGAAAACACTCATTATTGTATCTCTTTTCACCATGCTACACTGCTGCCTGCACTCCTTATTGTATCGCTCTCCATCATGCTTCACTGCTGCTTGCAGACACTTATTATTGTACCGCTCTCTACCATGCTTCACTGCTGCCTGCAGACACTTATTATTGTACCACTATCCACCACGCTTTACTGCTGCCTATAGACACTCATTAGTGTACCACTCTCCACCATGCTTCACTGCTGCCTGCAGACACTCATTATTGTGCAGCTATCCACCATGTTTCACTGCTGCCTGCAGACACTCATTATTTTACCGCTCTCCACCATGCTTCACTGCTGCCTGCAGGCACTCATTATTGTACCACTCTCCACCATGCGTCACTGCTGCCAGCAGACACTTATTATTGTACCGCTCTCTACCATGCTTCACTGCTGCCTGCAGACACTTATTATTGTACCACTATCCACCATGCTTTACTGCTGCCTATAGACACTCATTATTGTACCGCTCTCCACCATGCTTTACTGCTGCCTGCAGACACTCATTTTTGTGCAGCTCTCCACCATGCTTCACTGCTGCCTGCAGACACTCATTATTGTACCGCTCTACACCATGTTTCACTGCTGCCTGCAGACACTCATTATTGTACCGCTCTCCAGCATGCTTCACTCCTGCCTGCAGACATTCATTATTGTACCGCCCTCCGCCATGCTTCACTGCTGCCTGTAGACACTATTATTGTGCAGCTCTCCACCATGTTTCACTGCTGCCTGCAGACACTCATTATTTTACCGCTCTCCACCATGCTTCACTGCTGCCTGCAGGCACTCATTATTGTACCACTCTTCACCATGTTTCACTGCTGCCTGCAGACACTCATTATTGTACCGCTCTCCATCATGCTTCACTACTGCCTGCAGACATTCATTATTGTACCGCACTCTGCCATGCTTCACTGCTTCCTGAAGACACTCATTATTGTGCCGCTCTCCCCCATGCTTCACTGCTGCCTGCAGACACTCATTATTGTGCCGCTCTCCCCCATGCTTCACTGCTGCCTGCAGACACGCATTATTGTACCAGTCTCCACCATGCTTCACTGCTGCCAGCAGACACTCATTATTGTACCGCATTCCGCTATGCTTCACTGCTGCTAGCAGACACTCATTATTGCATCTCTTTCCACCGTGCTTCTGTTACCATGCAGAGTCCTGCGGTCGGGGCGCGTCCCCCCGGCTTGTTGTCCGGCTGCTGGGGGTGCGGGTACCTGGCCGGCGTAAGGCTAGTGGTGTGCGGCGCTGTGCGCCCGCGCACCTGTGAGTGCAGCTGCCGTGCACGAGCTCCCTTTTGTTGTGTTCTGTTGGGAGTTGGCTTCTCCCTCTCTGCACCCCTGAACGGAGGCTTTTGTTTAAAGATTGGGCAGAGACATGCAATCACTGTCAGTTATTGGTTTCCCTGAGTCTGCTAGCTAGTCTGCCTCAGTTGGTCTCCTGTCATCTTGTCTGCAATACTCTGCTATTATCCGCCAGGTTTTTCCAGTTCTGCTTTGTATTGTTTGTGTTGGTTATTTACATCTGCCTTTTCTGTCAGTATTCTACCCTTTCCATCCAGGTATGCCAGTGTCCCTTTTTTAGTCCCTAGTCAGAGTAGGGACTGCCGCCCAGTTGCCCGCCTGGGGTTAGCCCGGAGTGGAGGTAGGCAGGCAGTGACAGAGGTTGTTGGTGAGATCTAGGGCACCCAGGCTGGCGCATCACGGGTAGTATACCGTAACAGCTTCACTGCTGCCTGCAGACACTCATTATTGTACCGCTCTCCACCATGCTCCACTGCTGCCAGAAGACACTCATTATTGTACACTCTCCACCATGCTTCCCTGCTGCCTGCAGACACTCATTGTTATACCACTCTCCACCATGCTTCCCTGCTGCCTGCAGACACTCATTATTGTACCGCTCTCCACCATGCTTCACTGCTGCCTGCAGACACGCATTATTGTACCACTCTCCCCCATGCTTCACTGCTGCCTGCAGACACTTATTATTGTACCGCTCTCCACCATGCTTCACTGCTGGCTGCAGACACTCATTATTGTACCACTCTACACCATGCTTCACTGCTGCCTGCAAATAAGGAAGATAAAACAATACCTCTGCAGCGCCACCTATTGGATGGCAGCATTCCTTGAAAGCAATATCCACCTTTTATACAGCTCTTTATAGCAATAATTGGGAATTGAAAAGTACCTTTTAGGTGTTCACCTTAAGGAGTGATGTTACACCTCCCAACTTACGTCATAGGCCTCTCACTAGCCAAGTCAGGATCTTACTGCATGCTGATGAGGGTCAAAATTCCCAAAACAGCTTTCTGTGTATGGATTCTGGCTCGGTTTTCAATTCCCAATTTTTCTGCACCAGTTCCTATGTTTTTGTGCATAGTTGAGTCGCTTAGCTTCATTTCTATGTGGATGGTCTGGCTTTTTGACCGCAATTCTTCCATGAAGACCACTTCTGGCCAGGCGTTTCTGAACAGTAGATAGGTGTATCTGGGTCCCATTGGTTTCTGCCAGCTCTGAGCTGATTGCACTGCTGGATATCCTCTGATTTAGAAGTGAAGTATGCATGACATGTCTTTCATCTGTGGCACTAAGTTTTCTTGGCCAACCGCTGCGTCTCTGCGCAAAAAAAAAAAAAAACGCTTATACTGCACTAAAAATTTCCTGAATGGTCAGCTGCTCACTGGAGCTGCTGCACTTAAAAAAAAGCACAGCTGCTTCAGGAGGAGAGAGAGAGAAGAAGCCCCGCAGGGCTTCAGGATTTCCCCATAGCAGGGAGAGAGAGTGCGGGGTTATGGGGGATTAACCCATGGCCCTGCTCAGTGTCTTCCTGCCATGGGTTAATCCCTCATAGCCCTGCTCTCTCTCCCTACTATGGGGGATTAACCCATAGCCATGCTTTGTCTCTCCCTGCTATAGGGAAATAACCCATAGCCCCACTCTCTCCCTGCTCTGGGGAACCCTGAGGGATATCCCCATAGTTCAGACAGAGTGGGCAGGCTAGAGAGTGGGCAGAGCTAGAGAGAGGTGGTGGGGCTATAGGCCTTCTCACAGGAATTCCCCATAGCAAAGACAGAGAGGGCCGGGATAAAGGGCGGATCTCTCTAGCCCTGCCCTCTCCTCCCACGCTCTTGGGGAAGCCCTGTAACCCTGCCCCTTCTCTCTCCCCACTCAAGGGAATCCTTTGGGGAAAGAGGTGGAGGGAGTCCCCTATTGCCCCTGTTGCTGGGAAATTGCCCAGCAGCGGGCTGGAGGAATTCTTCACAACTTTCAGCAGGACATTTAAAACATTCCGCCCAAAAGCACATTTGAAATGTCCCACTGTAAATTTCTGTTAGTCCCCGTGGGGATTTAGGAGACCCTCGAGGAGTACCCTCATCCCTGCGGGGACTAACAGGAGTTTACAGCGGGGCATTTAAAATGTGCTTCTGGCAGCAGGTTTTAAATGTCTCACTGTAAGCAGCTGGGAATTACTACCGTTGGCAGAAATCCTCCAAATGAAATTCCTAATCTCATTTTTCTGCGCACGAGTTTCCATAGACTCCGGCTCCCATAGGAGTCTATGGAAACTCCTGCGCAGCTCGCACCAAAGATAGGTCAGGCCCTCTCTTTTCTCGCACCATGGACCTTAGATGCCGGCATTGTAGCCACGCATGTCCTATCTTTGGTGCGAGTATTTTACGCATCTGAAATTCCTTCCTGTGAACGCTTCTATAGGAAACCATTGGTTCTAATAGACGCGCCTCTAATATACGAGAACCGCGTGTGAGCGAGGCCTCAGTGTCCCTAGAAGAGCTGATGCTGCTGTGAAGGTGAAGGGCGTCACTCCGACTAACGATGGGATTTACATTTCTCTTTTCTTCAGTCACTTTGTATTTGGTTGTTTGACAAGAATAAACTATTAACCCTTCTGTTTTTGAATGCTTTGTTCCGCTGCTGCATTTTTTCCATACTGGCCTAAAACTTTTGCGCAGCTCCGTATATTTCGTGACATCATTAGAAGGTTGATTATAAGCGCTTGTCACTATATCACAGAGCCGTCGTGTACCGTATCTACGAGATCCTGGTCGCTGCGCTGACTACAAAGACGCTTGTAACCACCGGATCTCATGAATATTTATACCACCTGGTTGCCGAGTGCGACGACCGCGTTTTATCTCATCGTCTTCAATCCCGCCCGCTCTGACAACAGCAGCGCATATCATCACACATATACACCATGTATCCCCATGCACGGCTGTAGGTAAATGTCAGGTATTCCCATTTCTTACAGGTTTGCCGATTCAGCAGGGCTAAGTTTCCCGGGGACACAAAACACTTCAGCTCTGCTACATCTACATTAGGATTCTCTTGAGAGCATAGCGTAATAACGTGATGGCTGCTGATACAATAATAATGTTTATTTGTATAGCGCCAACTTATTCCGCAGCGCTGGGAACATTATCAGGAGATGAACTGCAACTATGAGTGGAAATCTAATACACAAAGACTAAATATGCTGCGCAGCCTTTTAACTCACCGCATCGATGTGAACGGTCCTTGCCAGCGCACAAACTACCGTAAATGTATGAAAACATTTTATCGCATGAGCGTTTTTGCGCATGCGCCCCTGTGAAGCCCCCTCAATCCCACAATCCAAAAACACGCATGAAAAGGTATGTCAGGCTGAGACCTCATTCACACAAGCCTGGTTCAGAGCAAAATAGGCGCGTGAAAAAAATCGCATCTATTAGAAACAATGGTTTCCTATAAAAGCGTTCAGATGAGGGAATATTAGACGGGCAAAAAAATAGCACATACGTGTCCACATCTGAGGTCCGTGCTGCGGGAAAAGATGGGACCTGACCTATCTCTGGTGTGGACTGCGTGGGAGTTTCCACAGACTCCAATGGGAGCTGGATAACACGCACCCCCTCCCCCAACCCGATCCTGTGAAGGGGCAATTTCACATCTAATTAAGCTGGAGACTTAACCCCTTAGTGACCAAGCCTGTTTGTGCCTTTGTGATGGAGCCAGATTTTGGAAATCTGCCGTGTGTCACTTTAACATAGAATAACTCCGTAAAGGTTCTGCATAGCCAAGTGATTCTGACGTTGTTTTTCGCCACATATTGTACTTCATTCAGGTGGTGAAAATAGTCCAATATAACGTGTTTATTTATTAAAAGCGACAAAATTGGAAAAATTTTGAAAAAATTTTCATTTTTTTTGCATTTTCCATTGCAATATCTCAAATTTGTGCAAACATACTGTAAAATGTTTAATAACATATATATCTCCATCTGTTTACTTTATTCTGGAAGCACATTGGAAAAACTTTAAAAGTTTTTTTTAACCATTTAGGAGACGTACAAACATAACATTAATTATCAGCATTTTGAGGAACACTTTGTTTTCCTGCACCGAGCCAAGATTGTAAAGGCTCCTAGGTGTCAGAATGATAGATCCCCCACAAATGACCCCATTTTAAAAAATACACATCTTAATGTACTCACTGAGGGGGTCAGGAGGATTTTGACCCCACAGTTTCTTTTCAGGAATAAATACAATTCAGAAAGAAAAAATACAATTTCATATTTTTGCAAATATGTCATTTTATAGACAGTTTTTGCACCCCAAAATGGATCTCCTTGTTTGCCTCGTGTTCAGAAACATACCCATTGTGGCCCTAATCTTATGTCCGTATGCACAACAGGGCCCAAGCTGAAAGGAGCAGCTTTCAGAACAGACATTTTGCTTGAAGGTTATTTAGGCCCCATTGCCTACCTGTAGAGCCCTTGAGCTGAATCTTTAACTTAATTTTAGTTTTTTAATACTTTTATGAGATTGCCCTTATCCGGTGGTGATCACGTTACCAGGGGTCGCTCCCCGCGGCCCCCAATGACAGCTCCAGGGTTTTGGCTACCTCTGACAGCATGGAGCTGTCCCCTCCACAGGCCCCATGGCTTTAATCCTCAGCTAGCGTGTTTTTACGGCCATGAGGATTAAAGCCCACAAAGCCAGGACGTAAAAAGGCCATGGGCCAGTCACTAAGGGGTTAATACCTGGAAATCACCCATTCACGCTATTTTTTGTGCAGTTGGCGGCAATCTTTTCACGCGCCTACACTACGCTAAAATCACGCTCGTGTGAACGAGGCCTAAGGCCGACTTCACACGCGCATATTTGTGCGTGCAATACTCAGAGAACAGAACCTATTGATCGCCATGGGTCCATTCACATTTACATATATTGCGCACGCAATTTGGTAACGCAGAAAAATAGAACCGGCCCTATTCATCTGTGTCTTTACGACAAAGGTCCCCATAGAAGTCAATGTGGGGTGCGCAATATACAAGGAGATGCGTATCACTGAATTGTCCCCCAGCAGACATTCTGACCAGACTGTTAGGAGGTGTTGGGACCAGTGGATGTGTGAGGGCACACAAGGTGACCGGGCTCAGGACGCCCCCTACAGACCACCAGTAGAGAGGATCACCTGATCAGACTTTTGGGAGGTGTTGGGACCAGCGGATGTGTGAGGGCACACAAGGTGACCGGGCTCAGGACACCCACTACAGACCACCAGTAGAGAGGAGCATCTGACCAGACTGTTGGGAGGTGTTGGGACCAGTGGATGTGTGAGGGCACACAAGGTGACCGGGCTCAGGACTCCCCGACAGACCACCAGTAGAAAGGAGCATCTGACCAGACTGTTAGGAGGTGTTGGGACTAGTGGATGTGTGAGGGCACACAAGGTGACCGGGCTCAGGACGCCACCTACGGACCACCAGTAGAGAGGATCACCTGACCAGACTTTTGGGAGGTGTTAGGACCAGCGGATGGGGGCACACAAGGTGACCGGGTTTAGGATGCCACCTACAGACCACAAGTACAGAGGATTGTCTGATCGACAAGCATGAGCAGCTCCAACTGTACCATTGTCTACCATCCAGAGACGGGTAGCGCCATTGTTACATCCCTGTGTCTGCCGGAACTATTTCCAGGCGCTTGGCTGAAGGATATTTGGTCTCACGGCGCTCGTTACATGTACAGCCTCTGAACCTACTGTCACCTTCATTTGCAGTGATGTCATAAATGACAAACCTGGATGCCTATGAGTTTGCACGATCTAGAGGCTCAGTTACAGCAAATGTGGAGAGATATGCCGCAGGATACCATACAGAACCTGTATGCCTCCATACCCGTCTGTATCACATCTTGTACCCAAGCTAGAGACGGTACAACATGGTACTAGAGACTCCATGCCCCCCATATCACATCTTGTATTCAAGCTAGAGGTGGTACAACAGGGTACTAGAGCCTCCATGCCCATCTGTATCACATCTTGTATCCAAGCTAGAGGTGGTACAACAGGGTACTAGAGCCTCCATGCCCCCCGTATCACATCTTGTATACAAGCTAGAGGTAGTACAATAAGGTGCTAGAAGCTCCATGTCCGCCTGTATCACATCTTGTGTCCAAGCTAGAGGTGGTACAACAGGGTACTAGAGCCTCCATGCCCACCTGTATCTTATCTTGTATCCAAGCTAGAGGTGCCCCAACAGGGTACTAAATCCTCCATGCCTGCCGTATCACATCTTGTATCCAAACTAGAGTAGTACAACAGGGTACTAGAGCCTCCATGCCCACCCGTATCACATCTTGTACCCAAGCTAGAGGCAGTACAACAGGGTACTAGAGCCTCCATGTCTGCCTGTATCACATCTTGTATACAAGGTAGAGGCGGTACAACAGGGTACTAGAGCCTCCATGTCCACCGTATCCCATCTTGTATCCCAGCTGGAGGAGGTACAACAGGGCACTAGAGCCTCTATGCAAGCCCGTATCACATGTTGTATTCAAGTTAGAGGCGGTACAGCAAGGTACTAGAGCCCCCATGCCCGCCTGTATCACATTTTGTATCTAAGCTAGATGCGGTACAATAAGGTACAAGAGCCTCTATGCCTGCCCATATCACATCTTGTACCCAAGCTAGAGGTGGTACAACAGGGTACTAGAGCCTCCATGCCCACCTGTATCACATCTTGTATCCAAGCTAGATGCACTACAGAAAGGTACTAGAGCCTCCATACCCACACACATAAAATGTTGTATCCAAGCTAGAGGTGGTACATCATGGTATTAGTCAGCCTATGCGTTTTGGCCAAAATGCAGTACCAACACCCGCATTTTATTAGTATGCATTAGTATTTTTGTATGTAGTTTGCTAGTTGGTGGGGGAGCCCAAGATGTCAGCCAGTGTGGCCCACCTTGGAGATACAGGGCAACCCGCTGTCATATCAGCCAGGGTTGATATCCTGTATGGTGGGTCACCACCCATCTATGGCTGACATCTTTGGTATCGTTCACATGTGCAGGCTATTAGTATATGCAGTCGCTCCTCCCCAATCTGGGCTGGGTTGAGTGAGTGACTGCATATTAGCCTGCCAGGAACAAGCTGCTCCTCCACACTATATTGTCTGGCTGACTGCATATCTTTGGGCCTTATGGCCATTGCGCCTGCCCTACGGCGGTTGTGCCTGCCTTATGGCGATCGTGCCTATGGCGACCGTGTCTGCTTTGCAGACCTTCAGGTATTGTATTTTTGGCTTTTTCAGTGAATAATGTCTTTGTTGTTTTCCTCACCTCTGTGATTTTACCATGGTATTAGTGCCTCCATGCCAATCCATATTACATCTTGTATCCAAGCCAGAAGTGGTACAACAGGGTACTAGAGCCCCCATGCACACCTGTATCACATCTTGTATCTAAGCGAAATTTGGTACAACAGGGTACTAGAGCCTCCATGGCCACGCGTATCACATCTTGTATCCAAGCTAGATGCTGTACAACAGGGTACTAGAGCCTTCATGCCCATCCATTTCACATCTTGTATCTAAGCTAGAATCAGTATAAGAGGGTACTACAGTCCCCATGCCCAGCTGTATCACATCTTATATCCAAGCTAGAGGCGGTACAACAAGGTACAAGAGCCTCCATGTCCACCCGTATCACATCTTGTATCCAAGCTAGAGGCAGTACAACAGGCTACTAGAGCATCCATTCACATCCGTATCACATCTTGTATCTAAGCTAGATGCAGTACAACAAGGTACAAGAGCCTCTATGCCTGCCCATATCACATCTTGTACCCAAGCTAGAGGTGGCCCAATAGGGTACTAGAGCCTCCATGTATATCTGAATCACATCTTGTATCCAAGCTAGAGGTGGTACAACAGGATTCTAGAGCCTGCATTCCAACCCGTATCACATCTTGTATCTAAGCTAGATGCACTACAAAAAGGTTCTAGAGCCTCCATACCCACACGCATAAAATATTGTATCCAAGCTAGAGGTGGTACACCATGGTATTAGTGCCTCCATGTCCACCCATATCACATCTTGTATTCAAGCTAGATGCAGTACAACAGGGTACTAAAGCATCCATTCCCATCCGTATCACATCTTGTATCCAAGGTAGAGGCAGTACAACAGGGTACTAGAGCATTCATGCCCACCGTTATCACATCTTGTATCCAAGCTAGAGGCGGTACAACAGGGTACTAGAGCCTCCATGCCCCCCTGCATTACATCTTGTATCCAAGCTAGAGACGGTATAATGGGGTACTAGAGCCTCCATGCCCGCCTGTATCACATCTTGTATCCAAGCTAGAGGCGGTACAACAGGGTACAAGAGCCTCCATGCCTGCCCGTATCACATCTTGTATCCAAGCTAGAGATGGTACAACAGGATACTAGAGCCTCCATGCCCACCCGTTTCACATCTTCTTTCTAAGCTAGATGCATTTCAACAGGGTTCTAGAAGCTCCATACCCCCCATATCACATCTTGCATCCAAGCTAGAATTGGTATAATAGGATACTAGAGTCCCCATGCCCAGCTGTATCACATCTTGTATCCAAGCTACAGGCAGTACAACAAGGTACCAGAGCCTCCATGCCCACCTGTATCACATCTTGTATCCAAGCTAGAGGCGGTACAACAGCGTACTGCATAAGGTGTCCAGATGGGACAGACCCGCTTTTGGCCAGCTTTCGGGACATCTGGTCACCGTAAAGGTGATTACCAGCCAGCGTGCCGCTGCTCCCTGGTTGGTAAACACTCAGTGATGCTGCTACGGGTGCACTGATGGCACTGTGTGCACCCAGGATAGTCCTTCCCTGACATCTCCTCCTTGGTTCTGCAAAAGGAGAGGAGAAGGGAGGAGGCGTCCACACTTCCACCCGCAGCAGGGCCGAGCAGAGAAGCAACGGTGTTTTGAAGACAAGGAGGTAAGTATATCAGTCTCAGAGGGGCTACTGTCATAGAATCATAGAATGGTAGACTTCGAAGGGACCTCCAGGGTCATTTCGTCCAACCCCCTGCTCAGTACGGGATCACTAAATCATCCCAAACAGATATTAGTCCAGCCTTTGTTAGAACACTTTCATTTAAGTAGAACTCCCCTCCTCCCCTCACTGTCTAATATCTAATCTCTGTCTCCTCCCTTTCAGTTTTATCCCATTGCTTCTAGTCTTTCCTTGTGCAGATGAGAATAGGGCTGATCCCTCTGCACTGTGACAGCCCTTCAGATATTTGTAGACGCTATTACGTCTCCTCTAAGCCTTCTCTTCTGCAAGCTGAACATTCCCAGATCCTTTAACCGTTCCTCATAGGACATGATTTGCAGACCGCTGACCATCTTGGTAACTCTTCTCTGAACTTGCTCCAGGTTGTCTATGTCTTTTTTAAAGTGGGGTGCCCAGAACTGGACCCAGTATTCCAGATGAGGTCCGACAAAGGAAGAGTAGAGAGGGATAATGACCTCACGTGATCTAGACTTTACGCTTAATACATTCCAGAATTGTGTTTGCCTTTTTGGCTGCTGCATCACATTGTTGACTCATGTTCAGTCTATGATCTATTAGTATACCCAAGTCTTTTTCACTTGTGCTGCTGCTTAGCCCAATTCTTCCCATTCTGTATGTGCCTTTTTCATTTTCTTGCCCAGATGTAGGACTTTGCATTTCTCCTTGTTAAATACCATTCTGTTAGTCGCTGCCCACTGTGCAAGGTTTTTTAGATCTTTTTGAATACTCTCTCTTCCCTAGTGTTAGCTATACCTCCAGCTTTGTTTAGTCGCCACATTTGATCAGTTTCCCATCAATTCCCTCCTCCAGATCATTTATACAAATGTTGACCAACACTGGGCCTAGGACAGAGCCTTGTGGTCCCCACTTGATGCATGCTTCCACTCGGATGTGCAGCCATTTATGACCCCTCTTTGAGTACGATCACTCAGACAGTTGTGAATCCACCTAGCAGTTGCCTTGTCAATCCCATATTTGGTCCTTTTTTCAATAAGTATGGTATGAGATACTTTGTCACATGCTTTACTAAAGTCAAGATATACTATATCCACCACATTTCCCTGATCAACCCAGTTGGTGAATCTGTTATAGAAGGAAATTAGATTAATCTGAGGCCACTGTGGGTGTCATTATTACTACTGGGGCCAATATTGGAGACACTATTACTACTGAGGCCACTGTGGGGGTTATTATTACTATTGGGGCCAATATAGAGGACACAATTACTACTAAGGCTGCTGTGGGGGTCATTATTACTCCTTGGGCCAATGTGGGGGTAATTATCCCTTTTGAGGCCAATATAGGGGACACTATTATTACTGCGGCAGAAATATGGGTCACTATTATTACTGGGGCCACTGTGGGGGTCACTATTACTACTGGGGCAGAAATAGGAGTCACTATTACTACTGGGGCTGATATAGGGGACACTATTACTCCTGGGGCCACTGTGGGGGCCACTATTATATTGGAGCTAATATAGAGGTCCCTATTACTACTGAGGCCACTCTGCATGTGACAGCATACCTCAAGCTGACTTAGGGTATGTTTACACATGTGGAAATGCTATGTAACTTGCCACGGAAATTTCCCTTGTGGACATTCCCCAGCATTTCCGCCACATGTAAACATACCCTAAGTAGGCTGCCACATGCAGAGTGGCCTCAGAAATTTGTTTTGCACTCAAAACTTAAAACATCAGATAAACAGAGCAGAGATACTACTTAATCAGTCCACTGAGCTCAGGAATGTGACAGTTTCATGATGTGTCTCATCTCTCCTTCAACCTGCACATGGAAGGAGATGCAGCACCACCTATTGGATGGCAACATTCTTAGAAGTGGCGATGAGATTTCATCCTAGCTCTCAGTTTTTGTCCTGTTTTCCCGATATGACACACAAAAACGTGCACAAATACGGTTGTGTGAAGAAGCCCTTACACTTACAATTAGCCCTTTGAAGGCAATCACAAAGGCTCACCCTATTTTTTTCGCCCGTACTATCAAATCAATGGTTTTGTTTCGTCTCATTATGCGGCCATGATTATCACTAAACCACGCCCATTAGTTTAGGCCCTTAGACAATGTTATAGCTTAAACAGTCGAGCGCATGTGCAAATTTGCTCACCGCTAAGGATCATATTTGTGCAGAAACAAGTCAAAAATTTTTTTTACCTTTTAAATTTCGCCGTTGCGTGCAGCAAAAAAAGGCTGAAAGATCGGGGAGTCGTGTCATCACTCACAAGTACTATCGGGGAGTCGTGTCATCACTCACAAGTACTATCGGGGAGTCGTGTCATCACTCACAAGTACTATCGGGGAGTCGTGTCATCACTCACAAGTACTATCGGGGAGTCGTGTCATCACTCACAAGTACTGTTATCGTGCGAGGATCAGTAATTCGGACTGGAACTGAGTTTATCAAAAAGGTACTGAACCGACCGATCCGAACTCTTCAAAGGTGCTAGCAATACGTATTATTCTACAGGGGGTCCAAAGGGATGCAGACACCCAAATAAATGGGGATCGGGAACGCCATCCTGTGTGTGATGTTGCTAAGGGGAAGGGGGCAAATCTGAGAGGGGCGGTGTCTAATATGGTTGCCATCTTGGAACCAAGTAAATATTTTTGAATGGGAAGGGGTCATGTGACATACGTATCTGATAAAGAATTTGATGTGAAAACCAAATCTGTGATTAAATTAAAGTTATTATTGATTTTTCTGTGACCTGAAACACCACGACGAGCCGCTACAGAACATGCCGGATGCGCTCCCCGTTGTTTCGAATCATCAAGGCTATCCTCTTATTTCATTCACGATGCACTGAGAGCGACACGTCCGCAGAAATGCTTGCGCAGGCATCCAGGATCCGCTGTTGCAGGACTTGACATCACCCCACTGATATAAGTCCAAAGGGCGAGATCTGGGGAGCACGGGGGCCACTCCACCGGGACACAACACCATACGGCGGTCCAGGTGACCGAAACGGCGTATTATTATCTCTGCAAACGCATTTTGCACAAATCGCTGTTCCCCGCTGACTGCAGTCAGCAGTCACAGACTCAGCAGTGGCTGTCATCGCCGCTGGACTGGAGATGTCGGCTGGGTGAGTGGAATGTCTGTAGCGATGCCGTCCGGCCAGACCCCAGGGAGCCTGCCACATTACCATCATGGGCACATGCAGGGTGACCAATTCAGCTCTGCTACCACAGTAGTAACCTAGGAAATAGATCAGGACTAGATTAGGGGGACGCTGCGAGACCTTTCACACAGGCCGGAGTCGTCCGCAGGACGCAGCGCCGACGCAGACGCAGATTTTGTCAAGTAGTGTAGATTTTTCTGTAGTTTGAACTGCGGAACATCTTGCGGAATTTTCAGCTGATTTTAATTGCCAAATTCCATTTCCCCTATGTTGAAAATCCATAAAAACAATTCCGCAAGACGCCCCAAATTCCATAGCAGAAAGTTTTTGACACAGGCGGAATTAGGGGCGTTTTTACGGTTGGCTGATCGCGGCTGTAAAATCACATGAATGAAGATCAAGGCCCGAATTTTAATAAGCAGGAGCAGAATTTCATCCGGTTACTTCATAGTCCCGATTCTCACACCACTCCGAGCGGAGCACGCGCGAATACGAACATCACTGATTCTTAAATGTATATTCTCGTGCAGCTCTGAACTGAGCAGGCACTAATGCGCAAATCTTCCAAGTCTTGCAAAACTATTTCTAAGTCACAGTCATGACATAAATTAACAGATATATAATGGATTTAACCCATGCAGCTACAGACAATACCAAGAGACAAAAAAACGGAACATAACAAACCAAGAGATGACGCGGCCGATGGGCGATGAAATAAATTGAGGCTCCTGATCTCCCCACTAAAAGAATCCTTTTGAACTGTATACGCCCCTTGGGCCGCCTTCACACCGGTGATACAATTGTGTGATTTTTGCACGATGCGACAGCGAGTGAGAACGCAGAAGCATCAAGCCCACGCCTTTCAATAGTTCCCTTCACGTTAGCGATGTTTTCACTCCTGTCCTCTCTCCCTGTATTTCACTTTTTATCTCCCATGTTTCCCTATGGAGCCTTCGTTTTATCGCATCACAAAGCAGAAACTCGTGCGATGCGTTTTGAACATTAACAAGTCCTATTAACTTTTGCGCTAAAAAATCGCAGCAAAATTGTGTAAAATAATTGCAAGTGGCAGGGATGCTTCTGCGAGAAAAAGCAGCGCTGATGCTCAAAAATCGCAGGAACAAAGTTGTAACTTTCTCACGGCGATATCGCGATTGCCGGTGTGAAGGAGCCCGTAGGGTGATCGGTCAGTTAAGGAGTCCCTGATGAGCTTTAATGGCCGGCTTTCCTCCTGACAGTTCATCCCATACAGATGTATCAGTTATGGCATCAAATCATGTCCGGGCGCGTGGAGGGGGCATCACACACGCTTACAAGTGACCCACGGCGTGTAGTCAAGTGGCAGGACAAGAAGGACGTCTACACGCTCTCCATTGTCCATGCAGACCCCTCAGTAGCAGTAAGGGAGAGGGGGGGGGGGGCTGCCACGGCAAGAGACAACCTGTCTGCGGCACAGAGTATAATAGATTTACGGAGGTGTAGACCCGTCCGACCAGCTGCTTCACCCAGACCTGGTGAAGCGGAAGATTGGGGCCTGGTGGCAATTTACCTTATTCAGACCGCTACCTGTACTGGATAATTTACAAGAAGCCTCGGGAACGCTCGCCTTCCTGCAGTTCCAGGAGCAGCTTGTTGAGCGCCTTCTGTGTGAGACCGCCGCACCTCAGCGAGATTACGAAGACTCACAAAGCGCCACTTTTTACACCTCATCCCCGCCGCTAAGGTCACAAAATACCCCCAAAAAAGCATGAGAGGAGGGGGGATACCCTATTTTATTGCCCCATGTGCCCATCCCAACAAGGGCCCCGTAATTACCCCCGTCTTTGGACATCCCACACAGTTTACATTATTACTTGTATCTAAGATTTAGGGAATGCTAAAAAGGGCGCAGGGGGTTGGGTGAAGGCGGGGGATCATTTTTAGGGGGTCTTTTTTTTTCCTGCACCGGTGTGCAACAGGTCCTGGAATTTATTCAGTTGTGCCCTGCAATCCACTGGGTGTTCCCTCCATTATAGGCCGGGCCCTGTGTCCAGTAAGTAAATTGGGGCCACAATGGGGGGATTTCTGATCACAGAACTTGCGCTTTAACATTTGCTTGCTTAAAACGAAGAAAACTCCTGAAAGTGACCTATATGTGGAAAAAAAAAGTTTCGCCTGTTTTAGGCCGCATTGACGCGGGTACGCGTGTTATTGGGCTGGGGACTCGGACCGATATCACCCTTGCCAACATGCTTTTTTCACACCGATGCAAAGCGTTCTTTATTCAAATACCTTGGATAACTTTTGTGAAATTGCCATCCTCAGGCGCGCGATAGAGGATCGCAAGATGTGTCAATGGGAAACATCACATTGCACTTGTGTGCACATCACACGGCATGCAATGTCATGGAAAACAATGGGCGCAGCATCCCACGGGAACTCCCAAGGATAGAACATCCTGCTATTTTTTTTTTCCTTGCAGCGAGAAAAAAGTTGCTCATGGGAATTAATTCAGGTGGGTTTTGTGCAAATCGCATACAACTCGCACAAGAACATCCCCTGTGGGAATAAGCCCTCATAATAATTCTTGTAAAAAACTGTGGGGTCAGGATGCTCAGTACACCTCTAGGTAAATGCGTTAAGGGGTCTAGATTTCACAATGGGGTCATCTGTGGGGGTTCTATATCGTTTTGGCCGCTGAACGGCTCTACAAGTGGGCAATGGCCCAAAACACTCACAAGCAAATTTTTGGTTCTGAAAACCATCGGCTGTTACTTTCGGTTTGGGCCCCGTTGTGCACACGGACATGAGATTAGGGCCACATTGGGTATGTTTGTGAACACAGGAGAAACAGGGGGATCCATTTTGGGTGAAATTCCTCATTTTTATGTGTACTATAGAAAAAAACTGTCCTCAAAATGTCATATTTGCAAACATATGAAATTTTATTTTTTCTTCTCTAGATTACATTAACTCCTTAAAAATAACTATAAGGTCAAACCCCATAGTTAATGTATTTTTTTAAAATGGGGTCATTTGTGGGGGTATCTATCATTCTGACACCTATGAGAGTTTGTTATCTTGGCTTGGTGCCAGAAAACAAAATGTTCCTCAAAATTTTAACAACCAATGTTATATTTGTACGTCTCCTAAATGGTTAGAAAAAAACTAAAGTTTTTCCAATGAGCTTCCAGAATAAAACAAACAGATGGAACAATACATCTCATCAAAATGTGTACAGTATGTTTGCAGATATCTGAGATATT